>NC_069071.1:55635080-55938716 GCF_025698485.1 Gossypium arboreum | reverse complement strand
GTTAATAGCATCAAGGTATCAACTAAAATTTTTAAGCTTCTTGTCAACTTCCAACTCTCCAACAACCCCAAATCCAATCTTGGGATAGATAGTATTTAGACCCATCACCCAAAGGTTGTGTAAACTTCCAAAAAAAATATCATTGAACATACCTTGATCTAAAGGACCACCTTGGCCGAATCTTTCTTCCTCTTCTTCCTCTAGTTACGACAATTGCAAAAGAAAGAAAACATGAGCACTCCTTCTTCCCTCCTTATTAAGCATTCAAACTCTCTCATTTTCATGCCACAAGAAGTGAAAGAAAATGATGAACATTTTTTTCTTTCTTCCCTCCCTCAACTCACGGCAATGGGGGGTACACCCACACCATTCTCTTTATTTTTTTTTTCTTTATTACCCATGTTTCTTATTTTATTTTTTTCTACATATCCACTAACTAAACATGTTTGCAACATGTTTCCACCCATAGCATGGCCGGCCATCATGCTTAAATTTGGGTAAATTGACATGCAAACCCACCTTTTTTCACAACATGCACTTATAGGCCACCCTACATTTGCCTAGCACATTTCTAAATTTTCTCACATAAGTCCTATTTGAAAAATTCACTTATAACTAACAAAATTCAAACATGAAATTTTCACACATGCATATGTACATATAATAAGCATCAACTATGATGTTAATTATTTTTATGACTCGGTTTAGTGGTCCCGAACCCACTTTCCTACTAGGGTCAATTTAGGCTGTTACAACTCTCCCCACATAAGAAATTTTCGTCCCGAAAATCTTACCGGTAAATAGGTTTGGGTAACGCTCTTTCATAGAGTTCTCGGGTTCCCAAGTAGCTTCTTCCATCCCGTGTTTGAGCCATAACACTTTTACTAACGGAACCCTTTTGTTTCGCAACTCCTTCACTTCACGAGCTAGGATACGAATCGGTTCTTCTTCATAACTCATATTGGTTTGAATTTCGACCTCTGATGGACTAATTACGTGTGACGGATCAGATCTATAACGTCGAAGCATCGAAACATGGAAGACGTTGTGAATCCTTTCAAGTTCAGGGGGCAAAATCAAACGATACGCAACCGGACCGACTCGTTCGGATATCTCATATGGCCCGATGAACCTCAGACTCAATTTGCCTTTACGGCCAAATCTGAGTATCTTTTTCCATGGCGAAATTTAAGAAACACTTTATCTCCCACCTGATACTCAATGTCTTTTCGCTTCAAATCCGCATACGATTTCTGACGATCTGTGGCTGCCTTCAGACTTTCACGGATTACCTTTATTTTCTGTTCAGCATCTTTAATCAAATCCACTCCGAAAATTTTGCTTTCGCCGAGCTCGGTCCAAAACAATGGTGTACGGCATTTACGCCCGTACAAGGCCTCGTAAGGCGCCATCTTAATACTTGATTGAAAACTATTGTTGTAAGCGAATTCAATCAAAGGTAAATACCGTTCCCATGAACCACTGAACTCGAGGACGCAACATCTTAACATATCCTCAAGTATCTGAATTATCCGCTCGGATTGACCATCGGTTTGTGGATGAAAAGCGGTGCTAAAATACAGCTTGGTACCTAAAGCTTCTTGCAATTTCTTCCAAAATCGCGAGGTGAATCTCGGATCTCTATCCGACACAATGTAAATTGGTACCCGTGTAATCTCATATCGAGAAGCGTGCAATTCAGCTAGTTTATCCAATGAAAAATCAGACGCGCGGGGATAAAGTGAGCCGACTTTGTCGATCTATCAACAACAACCCAAATCGCATCCTTCGTGCTTTCACGACAATGGCGGTCCGGACACAAAGTCCATTGTGACTCGATCCCATTTCCACTCGGGTATCATGATCGGTTGAAGTAACCTCGAAGGCACTTGATGTTCCGCTTTCACTTGTTGACATATTAAACATCTCGAAACAAAGTCGGAGATGTCTCGTTTCATACCATGCCACCAAAACCGACATTTCAAATCGTTGTACATCTTCGTACTCCGGGTGAATTGACATTCGGCTATAATGAGCTTCGTTCGTAATCATCGAAATGAGTTCGAATTTCTTGGAACACACAAACGATTTCGAACCTCAAACAATCGTCATCATCAACTTGAAACTCTGATTCCACATTCGAAACACATTCAGCCCGTTTTGCAACCAATTCATCATCGACTTTCTGAGCTTCACGAATTTGACGAATCAACAAGGGTTTGGCCTTTAATTCCGCCATTAGTACATTGTCGGATAGAATGGACAAGTGTACATTCATCGTCATGAGGCAAGCGGTGATTTACGACTTAAGGCATCCGTAACCACATTAGCCTTTCCGGGTGATAGTCAATGACAAGCTCATAATCTTTCAGAACTCGAGCCAACGTCTTTGTCGCAGATTCAAGTCTCTTTGAGTCATCAAATATTTGAGACTTTTGTGATCCGAATACACATGGCACTTCTCCTCAAATAGGTAGTGTCGCCATATTTTCAAAGCGAATACGATGGCAGCTAGTTCGAGATCATGGGTCGGATAATTTTTCTCATGTGGCTTTAATTGTCTCGACGATAGGCCACAACTTGACCTTCTTGCATCAATACGCAACCCAACCCAAGTAGGGAGGCGTCACTATAGATGACAAACTCTTTGCACGATTCGTTTGCACTAAAATTAGAGCTTCCGTCAAATAAGTTTTCAGTTGATCAAAACTTTTCGACATTTTTCCGTCCATTCGAACTTAACATCTTTTGAAGTAGCGTCATGGGTGTGGCTCTCATCGAGAATCCTTTTACAAACCGTCGGTAGTACAAAGCAAGTCCCAAAAGCTCGAACCTCATTAATATTTCTGAGGCTTCCAGTTAAGTATGGCTGAAATTTTGCTCGGTCGACTCGAATACCGATGCGAGATACCACATGACCCAAGAAGCTAACCTCTCTTAACGAACTCACACTTGCTGAACTTAGCATACAAATTGCTTATCCGTAAAATTTGCAACACTAATCTCGGGTGCTCGCATGTTCGGTCTCATCTCTCGAATAGACCAAGATGTCGTCAATGAACACAACTACGAACCGATCCAAATATGGTCGAAGATCCGATTCATCAAATCCATAAATACCGTAGGGCATTAGTGAGCCCAAAGCGGCATCACTAAGAACTCATAGTGACCATATCTCGTTCTGAAGGCAGTTTTGGGTATGTCCGAATCTCGAATTCGCAACTAATAATAGCCCGATCTCAAATATATTTTTGAGAACACTGAGGCTCCCTTCAGTTGATCGAACAAATCATCGATCTGTGATAGCAGATATTTGTTCTTTATTGTCACTTTATTAAGGCGACGATAGTCGATGCACAACCTCATGGTTCCGTCCTTCTTTTCACAAACAACACAGTGCACCCCAAGGTGAAAAACTCGAGGCGAGCAAAACCTCTATCCACCAACTCTTGCAACCGAGCTTTCAAATCCTTTAATTCCGTTGGTGCCATACGACACGGAGCTATCAAAATCGGTGTGGTCCCGGTACAAGCTCAATACCAAACTCTATCTCCGAGCAGTGGCAAACTCGGTAATTCTTTGGAAAACATCCGGTATTCACAAACCACCGGCACAGATTCGGGTTTTATTTCTAACTCCTTATCATCAATTACATACGCAAGGTATGCTTCGCACCCCTTTCTTACATATTTATGGGCCAACATTGATGATATTACGGTGGCAACCCTTTAAGTCCGTAGACTCAACTCGGATCATCTCGTTATTTCGCACCTCAAATCCATAGTCTTGCTTTTGCAATTCACAACCGCATCATGCATGGTCAACGAATCTAAACCGAGTATAACATCAAATTCATCAAGCGGCAAAAGCATCGGTCCGCGGAAGCGGGACCCTCGGATTACTAGGGGACATTTCTTGCACACTTTGTCGACAAGCACGTATTGACCCAAAGGGTTTGACACTCGAATTACGAACTCAGTAGACTCAACAGGTAGAGTCTTCTTTGGATGCTAAGGTTTCACATACATATGAATAAGTAGAGCGGGGTCAATCAACGCAATCACACTAGTATCAAAGAGAGTGAAAGTACCGGTGATAACATTAGGGAGGATGCTTCCTCTCGTGCACGGATGGCATATGCCCTAGCAGAGTCTGGTCTCGGATCGAACAGCCGTGTCGGTGGCCCTCTCGACTACCACCCCTACCTCCCGAAATTCTTGGTGGTCTACCTCTAGCTGTCATTCCACTAGGTCTTGCACCTTGCATCCTATTCTTCTCATCAAGCTCCGTGCAATCTCTAATGAAGTGGTCCTTCGAACCGCATCCGTAACAAGCCCTATTGGTAGACTTACCCCAACATTCACCTATGTGTCTTCTCCCACATTGGGGGCATTCAGGTTTCTCTTGACGGTTATTGCCCACACTAGCTACCGAAATAGCTCGGGAGTCCGTCAATGGTCGTGCTCTTATGGAAATTCCCGCAGTCGACCTCGATTTATTGGTGTCCTCCCTGAACTTCTTTATAGCCGAGAACGAAGCTTTACCCGTCGATCTTTTGCGATAGTCTCTAGCTTCAAATTCAGCCTTCTTCTTCTCTTTTCCAAGTTCCTCCGCCTTGCAGGCTCGTTCAACTAGTGTTACGAATTCTTTTATCTCCAAAATACCCACTAGTAGCTTTAAATCTTCATTCAATCCTTCTTCAAACCTCTTGCACATAGCAACCTCATTAGCCACACACTCCCGGCCATACCGACTGAGTCTTACGAACTCATGTTCATATTCAGATACTGTCATATGGCCTTGCTTGAGCTCCAAGAATTCCTTACGCTTTTGATCGATGAACCGCTGACTGATATATTTCTTTCGAAATTCTATTTGAAAGAAATCCCAAGTAACTCGTTCATTTGGGACTATGGAAATCAAAGTCCTCCACCAATAGTAAGCTGAGTCTCGCAACAAGGATATAGCACACTTTAGACATTCATCGGGTGTGCATGACAGTTCATCAAACACCCGAATGGTGTTATCAAGCCAGAACTCGGCCCTTTCGGCATCATCAGTAACTATGGCCTTGAACTCCTCAGCCGCGCTTCCTAATCAAGTCTCTGGTGGCTTACTCACCACACAGGTTAGTATGTCGATGGCATTACGGGCTCTTGGGGTGGATTATTCAAATTCGGGAATTGTTGGACAGCCGGATTGGTTCGGGCATATTGCGCGACCCACTCATTCATCATGGTAAAGAAGGCTTGTTTAGCCCCCTCACCTTGATTATTCGCAGATGACTGAGGTTCAACAGTGGGTCCATTGTGCAGAGCAGCCGCTACACTTTCAACGCCATCCGCCAAGGTTCTCTACATCGGGATCCATTTACTAATCAAAACAAAAAATTTTAACCGTCGAAGTCATCACACATTTAAATATTAACATTAAGGCATGTATAGCTAGACTCATACGTGCTATGGTAGTCCTAGAACCGACTAAACCATAGCTCGATACCAATAAAATTGTAACGCCCGTGCAGGAGTCCGCCGCCGGAATCGGACACGAGGGCTAACGGCTTAAACCATTCACTTTTACGGTCCATTTTAAAATTTTTCCAGCGTTGGCTAATGATTGTCCTTGTCACTTTAAAAATCATAACTTGAGTTCTACAACTCGAAAATCAGTTTCGTAATTTTTCCTGAAACTAGACTCATATATGCATCTACAAATTTTGCTATAATTTTTGGTCGGGCCAATTAGTATAGTTTATTAGTTAAAGTCTCCTTTGTTATGTGGTGCGACTACACCGACCTTCATGAATTACGACCTGGATATCTCCCTGTATGGATTCAATACTAATGCCGTTTGTTTCTATAGAAACTAGACCCAAAGAGGAATCTATAAATATATAGCATGGCTCCTAATTATCTCTGGTTAATTCACAATGAATTTCCAAAGTCGAACAGGAATCCGAAACCGTTCGGCCCTATTTCACGAAAACCTAATTGTCTCGTAACATACAACTCACATGACCGTTTCGTTTCTTCCATATGAAAGCAGATTCATTAAGGTTCATTTACATAATTTATTCACTATTTAATTCCATTCCTACTATTTTTAGTGATTTTTCACATCCACCTCACTGCTGCTGTCAACCTCTGTCATTAAGGTAGATTTTACCTACTTCATAATTTCCTTGATTCAACTAGCCCTTTTAACATACATGGCACAAAAGATAATCACGATTAACCATTCCAAGGGCTAATCAATTCCAAACATTACCACATCTCATAATGAAGAACATACAAAATGATCATGATACCATGCCAAGGTGCATACAAGCCATTTTCGCATGGCTAAAAGTTTACATACCAAATTTTCAACAAAACATATTAGCCTATACATGCCAAAATGCTCTCCTAGACCCACTAAGGAGAAAGTACCAAAAGTTGCTAGCCGGTGTGATGACTTTGACGACGGTCTCGAGCACACCAAAATGGATCAAGAACCTAGGTAAGCAACAAACAAGCACACCAAATGAGTACATAACTCGAAGAAGTCATAAGCACTACTCTACCATCCAACATTAATAATCATTTTTTTGTTTCTTTCAAATCATAACAACTACGCTACAGTTTCTTAAATCCTTGGTTCGATCTCATGCCAAATCCTTCAATTAATTCAATGCCAAGTCAGCCTAATCAATGTAGACCCATTTCCTCAAGTTTGGAACAACGATGCATTAGATAAATCTATGCATACACCGCACAACCTCAAATTCGATATTTAGTTAATAGCTCAATCACTTACCTCATTCATCACAATTTATACCAACAACCAAACGTTGCACACATAGTGCTTATTATGTTCGCACACATAGTGCCATAGTAAATCGCACACATAGTGCTATAGTAAATCACACACATAGTGCCATAGTAAATCGCACACATAGTGCATTTGAGATTCCCTCATGCTTCAACCTCCCAATTGGCACACATAGTGCCACTTAATTTTTGCACACATTGTGCCCTATGTCAATTCATCATGGTAAAGCAATTTGCTAAATTCAAATTGTACATATGGTCATATTAACAAGTAGGAGAATCACTCCAGAAAATATCTATCCAAGGAGTTCTCACAACAAGTGCTTAAGGACTTACCTTGCGTTGAGTATAACGGTTCCGACCAAGCTACTCGATGTCCTTGGCTTTGCCCTTGCTTGTTTTCCTTGTTTAACTTCTCCGCTTAATAGATAAATAAACTAGTTTAATCATCTTGCTGTACATTTATAATTCAATTACACATGCACATGTATATTTGCATATTCGGCAACCCTCTTACTAATTACCCATTTAGTCGATTATATACATGATTAAAGGTAACATCATGAATGGGCATACTTATATATATATATACATACCCGATTGTGCACCAAAATTTGACTCAACATCACCTACATACTCACTTTGATGGCGAATATATATATACATGTATAGTGTTATCTACAACATCATCTAAACACCTAAATTTTTCTCATGCACACTTGATCAACCTTTTTCCCAATCTAGCATAGCTTCACCTCCATTTGTGATATCATATAAATTTGCATGTTGCTACATTTCTTAAGTTCAACATCTCTATGCCCATTATAGCCACTCCCATAATCAAATTCTAAAATCGGCAACATCCCTTTCAACTATGTTAGCCGAATACTCCTCCCTTCTTACTCCCAACTTCAAAGACCTCCAACAAAAAGGACTTAACATCTTCCCTTTCATGCTAACATAACAAGCAACTTAGTTCATCCATACAACTAACATGTTAATAGCATCAAGGTATCAACTAAAATTTTTAAGCTTCTTGTCAACTTCCAACTCTCCAACAACCCCAAATCCAATCTTGGGATAGATAGTATTTAGACCCATCACCCAAAGGTTGTGTAAACTTCCAAAAAAAATATCATTGAACATACCTTGATCTAAAGGACCACCTTGGCCAAATCTTGCTTCCTCTTCTTCCTCTAGTTACGACAATTGCAAAAGAAAGAAAACATGAGCACTCCTTCTTCCCTCCTTATTAAGCATTCAAACTCTCTCATTTTCATGCCACAAGAAGTGAAAGAAAATGATGAACATTTTTTTCTTTCTTCCCTCCCTCAACTCATGGCAATGGGGGGTACACCCACACCATTCTCTTTTTTTTTTTCTTTTTTTTTCCTTTATTACCCATGTTTCTTATTTTATTTTTTTCTACATACCCACTAACTAAACATGTTTGCAACATGTTTCCACCCATAGCATGGCCGGCCATCATGCTTAAATTTGGGTAAATTGACATGCAAACCCACCTTTTTTCACAACATGCACTTATAGGCCACCCTACATTTGCCTAGCACATTTCTAAATTTTCTCACATAAGTCCTATTTGACAAAATTCACTTATAATTAACAAAATTCAAACATGAAATTTTCACACATGCATATGTACATATAATGAGCATCAACTATGACAGTTAATTATTTTTATGACTCGGTTTAGTGGTCCCGAACCCACTTTCCGACTAGGGTCAATTTAGGGCTGTTATAGGTGGCCACTTAATAAGCTTGAATTCATAGGAACTAAATGCCAAAAGAAAATGTCTATGAAACATTTACTCAAAATCTTCTATCTTTAGTTCAACTTCTTAGCTCCTAATCGGTACACTAAGACCATATTAATTCATTGCTCATATTATTAACATAAGCATAGCAAAGCAATTCTGTAACACTCCTAACCCGTATCCGTTGCCGGAACAAGGTTATGAGGTATTACTTGACTGAACAAAACTTCTATAAGGTCAGAGATACTTACCAGACTTAAATTATCAACACATTAGTTCAATTATAAGGCTTCTCTAAACAAAATGAGCAAGCCATCTTCGCATGGCTATAATGTATACAAAGTAGAAATATCATTTTACCTATAGTCTATCCTATACATGCCTTAAACCATGATGATAGACAATCTTCTCAACTCACATAATGACTCGATAGTGTGATGATATCTCCGGCTCTTCCAACTCGAACTAAAGGATAAACCTATAAGAAATGGAAAAGAGAACAAGGAGTAAGCTTCAATGCTTAGTAAGTTTTAAGCAATGCAAACAATTAATTTACTTATAGATCAATCATTTCAAATTTTCAAGAAATCATTCCTAGGTAATTGCCATTTTGGCCAAGTATCCATGAACATAATGCATATTTAGCAAATTCATCTCACTTGAATCTGAACTCAATTAAAACCAAATATTCAATTCACAAATAATATCATAAGAACTCGAAAAGCATCTCATTAACTAGTTTTAACCATGTTTGCAACAAAATCACAAATTCACTACAAGCTGTCTTCCTGAGCAACAGTCACTAAATTATTTATAACTGGAGCTAAGAAACTCCAAATCAAGCGCCGTTAATTTTCCATGAAAATAGACTCACGTATCTTCCATCCATAAAATTTTCAGAATTTTTGGTCTGACCAATAAATACCATATTGTTATTGAAGTTTCCCTATTTCACTGTTTGACTATTCTGACCACTCTTCACTACAAATCAATTTTCTCATTATACAGAATTTGAATTATGTTATCGTTTATTTCATTTGAAACTAGACTCATTAAGGAGTCTAAGTGTATAAATTTTATCTTATAATCATCATTGTAAAATTTACAATGATTTTCTAAAATCAGAACAGGGGATTTCAAGGTCATTTTGACTCTATCTTACGCCACTTCAAATATCTCATTATCTACAATTCTTTTGCTTACAAGGTTTCTTTTATAAGAAACTAGACAAATTAAGCTTTAATTACATAATTTATTCAGCTTCTAATTAAATTTCCACAATTTATGGTGATTTTCCAAAATCACACTACTGTTGCTGTCCCAAGCAGATTTATTACAATTTGCTCTTTCACACATTCCTTGCATTCAAATTATCTAAACATGTATATCATGTCATTCAAGATCGAACTCAAATAAAATAGGCATTAAAATGCTTCACTAACAGCTTTAGTTTCATTGAAACGAATAAAATACAAAATCATATTCACATTTAATTTTCCACGATCGTAATCACCTAAAAATAAATCATATACTTCCACAAATCTTTCCACACGGACCAAGTGTTTATATTTGAATATAAACATTGACTCACTTCACATAACTTCACACATTTACCGAATATATCACGATCACATATATAGTCATAACACTTATTCACAGATGCATCACTTTATATACTTATAATTTAATTCAAATCAAATCACATACGAGTACATGATACGTACCTGGCCAAGTTAATATGTAATGCACTTTCAATTTGTCAACTTAGTGTAGGATCTTGTAATTGTATACTTTTTCAAATTCATCGGCACTTGGCACGCTAGGTATAAAACCCAAATTATGTTACCAAGACAAAGCCTCACGGGACTTTAGCGGATACATTTCTAGCGAGAAGTCTCGGGACTTTAGCCGGATACATTTCAAAGACGAAGCTCATGGGTCTTTAGCGGATACATTTCGATGTCTTGCTTATTTATTCACATGTTAACACATTTCACATAACATATCACATTAGCAATTCAATTGCTTCATTCGAATATAAGCACAAAATGTACACCTACCCTTTAACTTTCGGTTCAATAATCATACACAAGGAACACAAATTGTAACACCCCAAATATATATACATACAACCCACAATAAGTCTAAGTTCATGCTCCCCTTTTCGAGCCATTTTCGCATGGCCATACAAACTTACATTACAACGTATTTAACAAACAAGAGGTAGTCCTATACATGCCATCTCAAGTTCAACCAAAATTTATACCAAAATGGAGGCTTGATAGTGTGGATGACTTCGACTTCAACGATCCCAAATCCGATTGCCTCGGCGAAATCTAGAAAACTAAGAGCCAAAGCAACGGGTAAGCATTTTATGCTTAGTAAGTCTCAAGGAATATAATGAACTATAATTTACAGCAATACATTCACATAGCCAAATGCATCATTTCATTAATACACATTCTTACTTCATACTTCATCATTGTATAAGTTCGCAAAGCATCAATCAATTCAATAATCGAAATTCATTAGTCGATTGAGCGAATGTTGCTCAAACACGTCGACTTTCCAATGCACATATAACGTACCTTATCCTTTGGGCTGTCCGAGTGTACTAATTAAATTCATTTCAGCAACCAACACTCACCTCCAGCCCAAGATTCTTTGAATATAACCGGATATAATCACGTGCACAAATGCCTTGGTCTTAGCCGGATAGAATAACTCATACGAATGCCTTGGGCCTTAGCCCGGATATAACCACTAGCACAATTGCCTTGGTCTTAACCCGGATATAATTTCAAGCATAATTGTCTTGGGCTTAGCCCGATATCATTCAATTTCTCATGCACACATACATCAATAATCATTGGACATACATATTTCATTTTCGTTACTAAGGCTCAAACACAATTAATATCATTAGCATATTCGCCGGGACTTAGCCGGGTGGAATTCAAATACTCATACACACATAATCAATAATCATACACATCCATATTTCATCTCACATAATTCAAGTAAGGTCACTTCTTGAGGACTTACCTCGGATGTTGTCGAACGGCTTTTTCGGCTATTCGATCACCTTTTCCTTCCCTTGTCCAATTGTGGCCCTCTTAGCTCTTGAGCTAATTCAAACAAATTCAATTTATTAAAACCTCATTGTGCTTGCTTATGGCCGAATATGACAAGGATTTTAAATGGTCATATGGCCACTCTTTAGCTTGAATACACAATGGTCATGCACATTTTATACTACATCAAGCAATTCAATACAATTTATTTGAGCATCAAGGAAATGCTAAGGCCTTCAATAGGCTACCCAAGGCCGAATATTCATGTACATGTTGAGGTCAATTTTGCACTTAATACCTCACAAAAACAGCATGCAATCTACTAATTTATGCTTTGCACATTGTGGCCCAAAACTTATAATATAGCATCAAGCACTTATATGTGTGCTAGGCGAATTGTGCTTGCAATTTCACAAGCATTCTTCCACATTTTCTTCTTTAAATCAATATATTCATCACTTAGTTCATAACCAAACATAATGTGCAATCATATATATGCATATATGAGCATGGCCGAATTTTCAAGGTGTCCATAGCCATCCAAAACACAAACTTTTAACTAACATGCAAGAAGCATGAATCATGCTCAAGAATGCATCATGGCCAAGTATGACAATCATGCTCCTTTTCAACTTTAATCATGATAAAACAAAGAGAAAACTCAAAATCTTACTCATGAGTAGAAAATCCATCATTGCATGCATCATCATCAAGCTTCACACTTAGCATGCAATGGCTTTATCACTATAACAACTTTGGCCAAATACCATTTCCATGGCATACCAAAGATTTGAGCCATGGCTAACATGCACATCAAGTTAGCAACCAAAACATGCATGAAACTCCCAACACAACCTCATACATACCTTAATCTTGATGCAAACTTAGCCAAATCTCCTTCTAGATCTCTTCCAAACCAAGCATGAAGCAAAAATCCTCCTTCTTCCTTAGTTTTGGCTCAAAGAAAGGATGAACAAAATTTTTTCTTTCCTTCTCTACAACTCACGGCAATGGGGTATGCCACTCTCTCACACACATTTTTTTTTCATTCTTTTCTTACCCATGCTTATTTGTTTACTATTTCTCCTAATGCCCAACAAAACATGTTTCATGACATGTTTGACCCATATTCTTTGTCATGGCCGGCCATTACTTGTAGAAAGGGGAATTTGACATGCAAGTCCATTATTTTGCATGCATGCTTTAATTAGTCATCACCTATTTCCCTATCGTACTTTCAAAGTTCACTACTAAGTCCTTTCTTATAATTTAGCACCTAATTAATAAAAATCGAGACACGAAATATTTACGCATACCAATTCCACATACAATAAGTACGGAATATAACACTTAATTATTCTTGTGACTCGGTTTCGTGGTCCCGAAACCACTCTCCGACTAGGGTCACATTCGGGTGTCACAACTCTCCCCATTCAAGAGATTTTCGTCCCTCAAAAGCTTACCGTAAATAGGTTCGGATATCGCTCTCATTGAGTTCTCGGTCTCCCAAGTAGCTTCTTCTATCCCGTGCTTGAGCCATAACACTTTCACTAGCGGAACCCGCTTGTTTCGCAACTCTTTCACTTCGTGATAGGATACGAATTGGTTCTTCCTCATAACTCATATTAGCTTGAATTTCAATTTCGATGGACTAATCACGTGCGATGGATCGGATCTATAACGTCAAGCATCGAACGTGGAAGACATCGTGAACCTTTTGAGTTCGGGGCAAAATCAAACGATATGCCCTTGGACCGACTCGCCTCGATATCTCATATGGCCCAATGAACCTCGGGCTCAACTTGCCCTTACTACCGAACACGAGTATTTTTTCCAAGGCGATACCTTGAGGAACACTTTATCACCCACCGATACTCGATATCCTTACGCTTCATATCCGCGTCACGACTTTCGACGATCGAAGGCTATCTTCAAACTTTCACGGATTACTTTCACTTTACATTCGGCATCCCTAATCAAATCCACCGAAAATCTTGCTTTCACCAAGCTCGGTCCAAAACAATGGTGTACGGCATTTACGCTCGTACAAAGCCTCGTAGGTGCCATCTTAATACTCGATTGAAAGTTGTTGTTGTGCGAATTCAATCAACGGCAAATACCGCTCCCATGAACCACTAAACTCGAGGACGCAACATCTTAACATATCCTCAAGTATCCGAATTACCGCTCGGATTGACCATCGGTTTGGGGGTGGAAGGCGGTCTTGAAATGCAACTTGGTACCCAAAGCTTCTTGCAACTTTTTCCAAAACGCGAGGTAAATCTCGGATCTCTATCCGACACGATAGAAATAGGCACCCGTGTAATTTCACAACTGAGAAACGTACAATTCCGCTAATTTGTCCATTGAAAATCCGACGACGACGGGGACAAAGTGGGCCGACTTAGTCAATCGATCTACCACGACCCAAACCGCATCCTTCTTACTTGTTGACAATGGCAGTCCGGATACAAAGTCCATTGTGACTCGATCCCATTTCCACTCGGGTATCGTGATTGGCTGAAGTAATCCTGAAGGCACCTGATGTTCCGCTTTCACTTGTTGACATATTAAACATCTTGAAACAAAGTCGGAGATGTCTCGCTTCATACCATGCCACCAAAATCGACGTTTCAAATCATTGTACATCTTCGTACTCCCCGGGTGGATTGCCATTCGGCTACAATGGGCTTCATTCAGAATTATCGAAATGAGTTCCGAATTCTTTGGGACACACAGACGACTTTTGAACCTCAAACAATCGTCATCGTCGATTTGAAACTCCGAGTCCTTGTTCGGAACACACGCAGCCCGTTTTGCAACCAACTCGTCATCGACTTTACGAGCTTCTCGAATTTGGTGTGTCAATAATGGTTTGGCTTTCATTTCAGCCACTAACACACCTGTCGGATCGGATAGACAAGTGCACATTCATCGCTTCGTAAAGTGAATAACGATTTACGACTCAAGGCATCCGCAACTACATTCGCCTTTCCGGGTGATAGTCAATGATCACTCATAATCCTTTAACACTCGAGCCAACGTCTTTGTCGCAGATTTAAGTCTCGTTGGGTCATCAAATACTTGAGACTTTTGTGATCCGAGTATACATGGCACCTTTCACCAAATAAGTAATGTCGCCAAATCTTTAAAGGCGAATACGATGGCGGCCAATTCGAGATCATGAGTCGGATAATTTTTCTCATGTGGCTTTAATTGCCTCGACGACAGGCCACAACTCGACCTTCTTGCATTAATACGCAACCTAACCCAAGTAGAGAGGCGTCGCTATAGATGACAAACTCCTTGCGGACTCGGGTTGCACTAGAATTGGGGCTTCATCAAATAAGTTTTCGATTGATCGAAGCTTTTTGGCATTTCTCCGTCCATTCGAACTTAACATCCTTTTGGAGTAACCGTCATCGGCGTGGCTATCGTTGAGAAGCCTTTACAAATCGTCGGTAAGTAAGCAAGCCCCAAAAAGCTTGAACCTCAAGAATATTCTCTGAGGCTTCCAATTTAGTATGGCTGAAATTTTATTCGAATTCGACTCGAATACCCGATGCAGATACCACATGACCCAAGAAGCTTACCTCTCTTAACCGAACTCACACTTCTTGAACTTAGCATATAATTGCTTGTCCGTAAAATTTGCAAGCACTAACCGCAGTGTTCAAAGATGTTCGGTCTCATTTCTTGAATAGACCAAGATGTCATCAATGAACACGACTACGAATCGATCCAAATATGGTCTAAAGATTCGATTCATTAAATCCATAAATACCGCAGGGCATTAGTGAGCCCAAACGGCATCACCAGAACTCATAGTGACCATATCTCGCTCAAGGCGGTCTTGGGCACGCCTCAATCTCGGATTCGCAATTGATAGTAGCCCGATCTCAAATCTATTTTCGAGAACACCGAGGCTCCCTTCATTGATCGAACAAGTCATCAATACGTGGCAACGGATATTTGTTCTTTATCGTCGCTTTGTTGGCGACGATAGTCGATGCATAGTCGCATGGTTCCATCCTTCTTCTTCACGAACAACACCGCGCACCCCAAGGCGAAAAACTCGGCGAGCAAAACCTCTATCCACCAATTCTTGCAACCGAGTTTTCAACTCCTTCAATTCCGTTGGTGCCATACGATACGGAGCTATCGAAATTGGGGTGGTACCGGTACCAATTCGATGCCAAATTCTATTTCTCGAGCAGGTGGTAAACCCGCAATTCTTCGGAAAACATCCGGTATTCACAAACCACGGCACAGATTCGGGTTTCTTCTCGATTCCTTGTCATCGAGTACGACGCAAGGTACGCCGCACCCTTTTCTTACATATTTCGGGCCAACATCGCGATATTACGGTTGGCAACCCTTTAAGTCCGTGGACTCAACCCAATTATTTCATTATTCGCGCACCTCAAATCGATAGTCTTGCTCTTGCAATTTACAACCGCATCGTGCATGGTCAACCAATCCAAACCAAGAATAACATCGAACTCATCGAATGGCAAAAGCATTAAGTCCGCGGAAAACAAGAACCTCGGAACACTAGGGGACTTTTCTTGCACACTTTGTTAACAAGCACGTAATGACCCAAGGGTTTGACACCGAATTACAAACTCGAGAGACTCAATGGGCAAAGTCTTCTTTGGATGCTAAGGTTTCACATATATAAGAATGAGTAGAACCAGGTCAATCAAAGCAATTACATTTGTATTGAAAAGAGTGAAAGTATGGTAATAACATCCGAGAGGCAAGATCCTCGCGTGCGCAGATGGCATAAGTCCTAGCAGAGCACGAGCCTCGGATCGATGGTAGCATCTCTAGATCCTCTCGACCGCCATCGACATTGCCCATATTTCTAGGTGGCCTACCTCGGCGATGGTAGCACCGGGTTTGCACTCGACTTGCATTCTGCTCATGCATCCTCGGGCAATCCTTCATAAAATGGTCGGCCGATCCACACTTATAGCAGAGCGATCACGAAACCAACAGCTCCCGAATGCCATTTGCCACAATGTGGACACTCCGTCCTCTCTCGGCGATCATTTCCGCCACCGCAATCGAGGTGACTCGTGTGGTCACAGGGGTCGATCGCGTCCTCGTCTAGAAAATCCCAAACGCCTCTAGACCGGCTCGCATCATCTCGAAATCTCTTCGATGCTTGTTGAAGAGACTTTCCGAGGACCTCTTTCGAATTCTCCAATCCCCACATCAGCTTTTTGTTTCTCCTTTCTAAGCTCTTGACTTTACAAGCTCGCTCAACAAGTACTACGGACTCTCGTATCTCGAGAATGCCAACAAACATCCTTATATCATCATTCAGCCCATCCTCAAGCGTTTGCACATAATAGCCGGACGAAATGCATTCTCGCAGCATCGGCTAAGCCTCACAAACTTTCGTCAGTAGTCAGTAACGGACATAGAACCTTGCTTAAGATCAAGGAACTCCTCCGCTTTTGGTCGATGAATCTCGATCGATATACTTTTTTGAACTCGGTTAGAAAGAATTCCCAAGTCACTTGCTCTCTAGGCACCACGTAAGTCGAGTACTCCACCAATAGTAGGCGGACTCGCGTAGCAAGGAGATGGTACACTTTAAGCACTCATCGGTGTACAGGATAGCTCATCAAGCACCCGGATAGTGTTATCTAACCATAATTCAGCTCGCTTCGGCATCATCATCATCCGTAGCCTTAAATTCAATGGCCCCATGTTTCGAATCCTATCGATCGGGGCTTACGACCTTATTGGGTCGATCACCGGAGGTATTGTAGGTCTGGGGTTGCATTAAATCGGGAATGGAGGTGGTGGAACAGCCGTGTTGGTTCGAATGTATTGATTAAACCATTCGCTCATCACACTATAAAAGGCTTGCTTAGCCTCGTCATTAGGATTGTCTGGCCATAGGTTGAGAGTCCGCATTGCTGTCCCTTGCGCGGAGTAGGCGCCACACTCTCCACATCATCACTATCGCTTCGGTTGGGATCGGATCCATTGCTATAAACAAACATGAAGTCAAATTGTCGAATTCATCACACTATCGATTCATCATTTAATGGCATGTATAGCTAGACCCCAAACACATCACGGTAGTCCTAGAATCGACTAAACCGTGGCTCTGATACCAATAAAATTGTAACACCCCAAATATATATACATACAACCCACAATAAGTCTAAGTTCATGCTCCCCTTTTCGAGCCATTTTCGCATGGCCATACAAACTTACATTACAACGTATTTAACAAACAAGAGGTAGTCCTATACATGCCATCTCAAGTTCAACCAAAATTTATACCAAAATGGAGGCTTGATAGTGTGGATGACTTGACTTCAACGATCCCAAATCCGATTGCCTCGAGCGAAATCTAGAAAACTAAGAGCCAAAGCAACGGGTAAGCATTTTTATGCTTAGTAAGTCTCAAGGAATATAATGAACTATAATTTACAGCAATACATTCACATAGCCAAATGCATCATTTCATTAATACACATTCTTACTTCATACTTCATCATTGTATAAGTTCGCAAAGCATCAATCAATTCAATAACTGAAATTCATTAGTCGATTGAGCGAATGTTGCTCAAACACGTCGACTTTCCAATGCACATATAACGTACCTTATCCTTTGGGCTGTCCGAGTGTACTAATTAAATTCATTTCAGCAACCAACACTCACCTCCAGCCCAAGATTCTTGAATATAACCGGATATAATCACGTGCACAAATGCCTTGGTCTTAGCCCGGATAGAATAACTCATACGAATGCCTTGGGCCTTAGCCTGGATATAACCACTAGCACAATTGCTTCTTGGTCTTAACCGGATATAATTTCCAGCATAATTGTCTTCGGCTTAGCCCGATATCATTCAATTTCTCATGCACACATACATCAATAATCATTGGACATACATATTTCATTTTCGTTACTAAGGCTCAAACACAATTAATATCATTAGCATATTCGCCTTGGGACTTAGCCCGGTGGAATTCAAATACTCATACACACATAATCAATAATCATACACATCCATATTTCATCTCACATAATTCAAGTAAGGTCACTTCTTGAGGACTTACCTCGGATGTTGTCGAACGGCTTTTTCGGCTATTCGATCACCTTTTCCTTCCCTTGTCCAATTGTGGCCCTCTTAGCTCTTGAGCTAATTCAAACAAATTCAATTTATTAAAACCTCATTGTGCTTGCTTATGGCCGAATATGACAAGGATTTTAAATGGTCATATGGCCACTCTTTAGCTTGAATACACAATGGTCATGCACATTTTATACTACATCAAGCAATTCAATACAATTTATTTGAGCATCAAGGAAATGCTAAGGCCTTCAATAGGCTACCCAAGGCCGAATATTCATGTACATGTTGAGGTCAATTTTGCACTTAATACCTCACAAAAACAGCATGCAATCTACTAATTTATGCTTTGCACATTGTGGCCCAAAACTTATAATATAGCATCAAGCACTTATATGTGTGCTAGGCAATTGTGCTTGCAATTTCACAAGCATTCTTCCACATTTTCTTCTTTAAATCAATATATTCATCACTTAGTTCATAACCAAACATAATGTGCAATCATATATATGCATATATGAGCATGGCCGAATTTTCAAGGTGTCCATAGCCATCCAAAACACAAACTTTTAACTAACATGCAAGAAGCATGAATCATGCTCAAGAATGCATCATGGCCAAGTATGACAATCATGCTCCTTTTCAACTTTAATCATGATAAAACAAAGAGAAAACTCAAAATCTTACTCATGAGTAGAAAATCCATCATTGCATGCATCATCATCAAGCTTCACACTTAGCATGCAATGGCTTTATCACTATAACAACTTTGGCCAAATACCATTTCCATGGCATACCAAAGATTTGAGCCATGGCTAACATGCACATCAAGTTAGCAACCAAAACATGCATGAAACTCCCAACACAACCTCATACATACCTTAATCTTGATGCAAACTTAGCCAAATCTCCTTCTAGATCTCTTCCAAACCAAGCATGAAGCAAAATCCTCCTTCTTCCTTAGTTTTGGCTCAAAGAAAGGATGAACAAAATTTTTTCTTTCCTTCTCTACAACTCACGGCAATGGGGTATGCCACTCTCTCACACACATTTTTTTTCATTCTTTTCTTACCCATGCTTATTTGTTTACTATTTCTCCCTAATGCCCAACAAAACATGTTTCATGACATGTTTGACCCATATTCTTTGTCATGGCCGGCCATTACTTGTAGAAAGGGGAATTTGACATGCAAGTCCATTATTTTGCATGCATGCTTTAATTAGTCATCACCTATTTCCCTATCGTACTTTCAAAGTTCACTACTAAGTCCTTTCTTATAATTTAGCACCTAATTAATAAAAATCGAGACACGAAATATTTACGCATACCAATTCCACATAAAATAAGTACGGAATATAACACTTAATTATTCTTGTGACTCGGTTTCGTGGTCCCGAAACCACTCTCCGACTAGGGTCACATTCGGGGTGTCACACAAATGTCGGAATCCTGTGTCATGACATATGTATCCTAACTATTCCTAAGATTTATACAGGGCTTTCGAACGTCGTAACTCGGTCGAATCGAAAGCTCGAACATAGTTTCCAAACTCATACACATTCGGCATTTACAAGTATAAATTCATATATTATATACCAGCATATATACTTAACATTTAACTACATTTAGGCATGTGTATTTGCTTATAAACTTACCTCAGAAGTCGTAAAACGGGACGGAGCTACTAGTCGACAACTTTCGTTTTTCCCTAGTCCAAATTCGATTTCTTTGGTTCTTGATCTAAAATATTCAAATTAAGCTCATTCAAACATATTTTCATTCAATTTGGTTCAAAACACATAAATGGGCAAATTACCATTTTACCCTCGACATTTACAATTTTTACAATTTAATCCCTATTGCACAAAACACAAAATATACAAAATTTCAATATACCCATGTTAATGAATTTTACCCATACCCATACAAGTCCATATATTTCATCAATTTCATATTTTAGTCTCTCAAATTTTTATTTTTGCAATTAAGTCCTAATTACTCAAAATCATCAAAATTCCAATACAAAAATATGTTAACCCAACACCTATCTTTCATATTTCACCATCAAACCATAAAATCACAAGCTTCCATCAATGGCATAACTCAAAATATTCATCAAAATTCAAATTTTAAGCATGGGTTTTGAAGTACTCAAGCAACGATCTCAAAAACGTAAAATTATCAAAATTGACAAAGAACGAACCTTGGATTTGAGCTTGGGAGTTGGCCGAACCTAAGCTTTCCTTATTTCTTTTCTTTTCTTTTGTTTCGCATGGGTGAAATAAAACATATGCCCACTCATATTTTACTTTATAATATCTTTTATATTATAAAGCTTATAATTTTAGTTTTACATTTGAAATAATAATAAAATCATATAATATATATATATCCTTCACCAACCAAACAATAAGCTAATGCACATGATATGGCTTTCACGTTTATATCTTATAATATATATTACACCTTAATATAAAATAATATTTAATTTACACATATATATATCTTTAATAAAATATTATAAAACCATATGGTATATACTTACCACCGTCCCACTAGTAATCAAATGACTAATTACAACTTAAATACTTCAATTTAAAAAGCCACTAACAATTCGCCCTTATACTATAAACCATCAAATTTTCTTTTTGCATGATTAAGTCCTTTTATTTAATCGGATACCCAAACGATAAAATTAAAACACGAAGATTTTACAGATATAAATTCACACATAATAAACACATAAAATAATTTTTAAATATTTTTTTGGCTCGAATTTGTGGTCCCGAAACCACTGCTCCAAATAGGGTCTAAATCAATGTTATAACTCTCCCCTTTAGGGATTTTTGTCTCCAAAAATCTTACCAAAAAGTAGAGTAAAGGATTTTCTTCCACATAGTACATTACTAATTCACACAAGATTTCGAATTTCATATTTCTTTAATCTCTCAAGTAAGATCCTGATCTATCTTTTGCTATACATCATATCTAACTGAACTATTTATAACCGTATTGAATTACCTTCATTTTCTGCTCAATTTCTCTGATAACATTAATCACGCGGATCATTACCTCATAAAACTCGATCTTGAAACAACAGAGTTTGATAACTGCAACCATGCAATACCTTATATTATGTCATTAATATAATCACACGATAGCTTATCGAACAACAATAGTCTTTCTTTGTTGCCTTCAAACTCTTACACGTTGACAAAACATAGTTTCGAGAATTTGAATTTTTTTTTACGCCACAATCTCGTACTCAAAGCTTACAGTAATTTCTTCCAGAATCACAATATAACTTCTAGATTTCAATCTGAAACAAGGTTAGATGAGCACCACGTGCAAACTGACAATCCTTGAAATGAATAACTCAACTGATTTATTAAAAGAGAAATCCATGCATACAGAAAGACTTATTTAGACAGTCATCGATAATTCAGATAACATCTATATTTTTCTAAGATAAAGATAACCCCAATACATAATTGATCAACACTCTATTTCTATAATCAACAAAGTCAGGAATACCATATTTCACATTCATTCAATGATATCACATCTCAAATTGTTGTGCATCTTGTTAATGCCGTATGAACAGACAAACTACCTCTGAGAGTTTCTTGTAGCAGTTGTTACATAATCGTAGAGCTTTTCAGTAGACAAACTCTATCTCGAACTAACAATTAATCTTCTATTCCACATCTAAGGTTCTAAATCAGAAATCAATTTATGTTGTACCCTTTTAACTTATAATTACGACACATTTCTGAATTTCACAACTTTGCTAAATAGACATTTATTTAGCTTCAAATCCAGCTAAGTCAATCACGTATTCATTGCTCGTAAAACACACAAAAATTTCCCATTCAAAACTTCTGAAACTATAATCATAATCACTTACAGACTCAAAAGTTTTTCGACGATTCGAGCTAGCCTTGCTATGCTAAGTTCAAATATTTCTCTGACATTAAACTTTCTAAACTCTTATAGTCATCACATATGTCACATAACTCTTTAATCTCAATAGTCAAAATGCGAATCGGTTCTTCTTCGCAGGTCATATTAGGCTAAATTTCAATCTCAGACGGACTAATCACATGTGATGGATCAGATCGATACCTCCGAAGCATCGAAACGTGGAATACATTGTGGATCTTTTCTAACTCAGGTGGCAACAATAATCTATAAGCAACAGCCCCGATACGTTCTATAACTTTATACAACCCAGGAAACCTCGGACTCAATTTGCCTTTACGATCGAATCTGAGTATTTTCTTCCACGGTGAGTCTTTCAAGAAAACTTTATCTCCGATTTGAAACTCTATATCTTTCCGTTTCAAGTTCGCATAAGATTCCTATCGATCTAACGTTACTTTCAAACTTTCACGGATCACTTTCACTTTCTGTTCAGTTTCTCTGATCAAATCGACTCCGTGTATCTTATTTTTACTGAGCTCAGTCCAGTACAATGGCATTCGGCATTTACGACCATACAAAGCCTCACAAATTTGCTGATTAAACATCAATTTAGTTTCTAGCTCAACCAATAACTACTCATCATTTGATAAGATTAATCACATGATTGTCGGTCTTAAAACACATAAAGATTCTCGCTCAGAACCCCAAAGACTAAAATCATTTGCCCAGATTGATAATCAATCACTGACTCATAATCTTACAACAGTTCGAACCATCTTTAATTCTTGTGTCGAATAACTCTTTACCTGAGAACTGGCACTTCAATAACAATTTCTTCAACTGTTTATCACTTTATTGATAAATATCACATCATTTAAAAGATATTTTTCACAGATAACCATATAGAATCATAAGAAAGAAGAGATATTGTAATCTCAAATATATCACTATACTGATCTTTTTAAGAAAGCGCCCATATTAGATGACAAATATCTCAGTGATGTCTTAGAGGAAATCCGAGTAAAACATCACTCACATGTACCGTAATTAACGATAATGAAACAATTTAATCTTCATGTATACTAAGTAGATCAAAACTAGTAGGATCAAAATACCAACATCACACGATTCTATCGTAGATCTTTTCTTTCAATAAAATGAAATAGGATACCGAGAGAAAGATATAATAATGTCAATTGTAACCCGAACAGCCCAACAATGCTTTCATATATCAATATATATAGATGACGTTCTCATATGATAAGAATTTTCATTTGAAATATCAGATTACACATACCTCGAGGATAAATGTACACATAGAATGCCCAGAGAAAACGTAGTAATCGCCTCGACTATAATCCTTCGCACTCACTATCATTTCAATTCAAACATTATCCCACTGTCTAATTCTATCATCACCGATTTCACAATATTCCATTACTAATGTAAATCAATTCGAAATACTTCCGATTAATACGTTCTTTAGACATCATACCGAATACTTTCATCTCATCGAATTCAACTTCTTCTTTAACAGTGAATTGGCATATTACGAATGGCCTTCAACATGATCCAATATCTATTACATTCTCGTCTTCACTTGCGGACTCATTCTCTTATCTGATCACAACACTAATCTTTCAACCACGAAACTCTGTAATTTCGCACTCGTAAGCGTATTTAATCCAATAGTACGGATCTCATTACAATGCTTTACCGATGAGGGGGTGAGGGTTGTAAAGCCAACAATTTTAACTCTTACGTAAGCATGCACATCACACATACTATTATGAACGAACAGTTCATCACTAATTCTGTATTCTCAAACATCTAGCAATCATTTATTTATGATCACTTGGTACTTAACACATAGCTCATACGCTAATTCAAATCATAAATTCTAAGTCAAAATATTCACACAACCATCATATACCCAACATCACAACTCATATACTCATATAATTATAACATTTATCAATAGCAGAATATCATGCATTCTGATTCATACCTTTTATGAGTTTCAACTCATCACCAACACATTTTCACTCAAACGTTTGAGTATAACATTCTATACTATCAGAATTAGCTCGGTTGGAAAGAATATCTGTCTTACAAAACAATTTCATTAGAGCCGGGAGATGTCACACTATCACGAGTAGTAATATGGCATGTATAGCTAGACTCACATACGCTAGGTTAGTCCGAGAATCGACTAAACCATAGCTCTGATACCACTAAATGTAACACTCCTAACCTATATCCGTTGCCGGAACAAGGTTATGAGGTATTATTTGACTGAACAAAACTTCTACAAGGTCAGAGATACTTACCAGACATAAATTATCAACACATTAGTTCAATTATAAGGGTTCTCTAAACAAAATGAGCAAGCCATCTTCGCATGGCTATAATGTATACAAAGTCGAAATATCATTTTACCTATAGTCTATCCTATACATGCCTTAAACCATGATGATAGACAATCTTCTCAACTCACATAATGACTCGATAGTGTGATGATATCTCCGGCTCTTCCAACTCGAACTAAAGGATAAACCTATAAGAAATGGAAAAGAGAACACGGAGTAAGCTTCAATGCTTAGTAAGTTTTAAGCAATGCAAACAATTAATTTACTTATAGATCAATCATTTCAAATTTTCAAGAAATCATTCCTAGGTAATTGCCATTTTGGCCAAGTATCCATGAACATAATGCATATTTAGCAAATTCATCTCACTTGAATCTGAACTCAATTAAAACCAAATATTCAATTCACAAATAAGATCATAAGAACTCGAAAAGCATCTCATTAACTAGTTTTAACCATGTTTGCAACAAAATCACAAATTCACTACAAGCTGTCTTCCTGAGCAACAGTCACTAAATTATTTATAACTGGAGCTAAGAAACTCCAAATCAAGTGCCGTTAATTTTCCCTGAAAATAGACTCACATATCTTCCACCCATCAAATTTTCAGAATTTTTGGTTTGCCCAATCAATACCAGATTTTTATTGAAGTTTCCCCTGTTTCACTGTTTGACTATTCTGACCACTCTTCACTACAAATCAATTTTCTCATTATACAGAATTCGAATCATGTTATCGTTTATTTCATTTTAAACTAGACTCATTAAGGAGTCTAATTGTATAAATTTTATCTTATAATCATCATTGTACAATTTACAATGATTTTCTAAAATCAGAACAGGGGATTTCAAGGTCATTTTGACTCTATCTTACTCCACTTCAAATATCTCATTATCTACAATTCTTTTGCTTACAAGGTTTCTTTTATAAGAAACTACACTCATTAAGATTTAATTACATAATTTAATCAGCTTCTAATTCAATTTCCACAATTTATGGTGATTTTCCAAAATCACGCTACTGTTGTTGTCCCAAGGAGATTTATTACAATTTGCTCTTTCACGCATTCCTTGCATTCAAATTATCTAAACATGTATATCATGTCATTCAAGATCGAACTCAAATAACATAGGCATTAAAATGCTTCACTAACAGCTTTAGTTTCATTGAAACGAATAAAATACAAAATCATATTCACATTTAATTTTCCACGATCGTAATCACCTAAAAATAAATCATATACTTTCACAAATCTTTCCACAATGACCAAGTGTTTATATTTGAATATAAACATAGACTCACTTCACATAACTTCACACATTTACCGAATATATCACGATCACATATATAGTCATAACACTTATTCACAGATGCATCACTTTATATACTTATAATTTAATTCAAATCAAATCACATACGAGTACATGATACGTACCTGGCCAACTTAATATGTAATGCACTTTCAATTTGTCAACTTAGTGTAGGATCTTGTAATTGTATACTTTTATCAAATTCATCGGCACTTGGCCTGCTAGGTATAAAACCCGAAATTATGTTACCAGCACAAAGCCTGCGGGACTTTAGCCCGGATACATTTCTAGCACGAAGCTCGGGACTTTAGCAGGATACATTTCAAAGACGAAGCTGCAGTGTCTTTAGCCGGATACATTTCAAATGTCTTGCTTATTTATTCACATGTTAACACATTTCACATAACATATCACATTAGCAATTCAATTACTTCATTGAATATAAGCACAAAATGTACACCTACCCTTTAACTTTCGGTTCAATAATCATACACAAGGAACACAAATGTCGGAATCTGTGTCATGACATATGTATCCTAACTATTCCTAAGATTCATATGGGCTTTGACGTCAGTAACTCGATTGAATCGAAGCTCGAACATAGTTTTCAAACTCATACACATTCGGCATTTACAAGTATAAATTCATATATTATATACCAGCTTATATACTTAACACTTAACTACATTTAGGCATGTGTATTTGCTTATAAACTTACCTCAGACGTCGTAAAACGGGACGGAGCTGCTAGTCGACAACTTTCGTTTTTCCCTAGTCCAAATTCGATTTCTTTGGTTCTTGATCTAAAAATATTCAAATTAAGCTCATTCAAACATATTTTCATTCAATTTAGTTCAAAAACACATAAATGGGCAAATTACCATTTTACCCCTGACATTACAATTTTTACAATTTAATCCCTATTGCACAAAACACAAAATATACAAAATTTCAATATACCCATGTTGGGCCGAATTTTACCCATACCCATACAAGTCCATATATTTCATCAATTTCATATTTTAGTCTCTCAAATTTTTATTTTTGCAATTAAGTCCTAATTACTCAAAATCATCAAAATTCCAATACAAAATATGTTAACCCAACACCTATCTTTCATATTTCACCATCAAACCATAAAAATCACAAGCTTCCATCAATGGCATAACTCAAAATATTCATCAAAATTCAAATTTTAAGCATGGGTTTTGAAGTACTCAAGCAACGATCTCAAAACGTAAAATTATCAAAAGCAGGCAAAGAACGAACCTTGGATTTGAGCTTGGGAGTTGGCCGAACCTAAGCTTCCCTTATTTCTTTTTCTTTTCTTTTGTTTCGGCATGGGTGAAATAAAACATATGCTGTAACACCCCAAACCCGTGACCGTCACCGGATTTGAACACGTGGTGTTACCGGGCTTACTTCCCTTATTTCTCTCTTTGTAAAATCTGATTGCTGTTCTAGGCAGGCTAGCTAACTGCGTCACTGTCGCCTTTAAAATCATATCTCGAGTTTCAAAACTCGAAACTGATTCTGTAAATTTTCCTGAATTTAGACTCATATATCTATCCATGGATTTATTTCTAGAATTTTGGTTGGGCCAATTGGTACAGTTTATTAGTTAAAGTCACCAATGTTACAGGAGTCGACTACACTGACCTTCGCGTTAAAACTTGAATATCTCTCTGTATAGGGCTTTAATACTGGTGCCGTTTGTTTCTAATGAAACTAGACTCAAAATTGAATCTGCAAATATAAGGCATGACTTCTAATTCTTTCTGGATAATTTATAGTAAATTTTCAAAGTCACGACAGGGGACCCAGAAACCGTTCTGGCCCTGTCTCACGAGAACTTTAATATCTCTCATTATACTGCTCATATGGTTGTTTCGTTCCATCCATATTAAACTAGATTCATCAAGGTTCAATTGCATAATTTATTCACTATTTAATTCTACTTCTACTATTTTTAGGTATTTTTCAATCTCACCTCACTGCTGCTGTCCGCAACAGTTACTGCAGTAGACTATGCCAATTTCATGAATCTTTCCTTGGCCTTAATCATCCATCATACATGACACAAATTATGGCCACCTTATCAAAATTAAAGTTTCTAAGACTCGTGGCTATAGGTTCTAGCATCCCGATCGGCGACCACATAGGCCATTTTCACATGGCTTAAAGTTTACAACCCACAGTTCAACAAAATATAATAGCCTATACATGCCAAATGTTCTTCAACAACGAAGACAATACCAAAATATTTCAGCGGTGTGATGACTTCAACGACGGTTCCGATCACGCAAACAATACGAGTCCGAGAGACCTAAAATGGGTGACAAGAAAATACCGAGTGAGTTTATAACTCAGTAAGTCATAAGCATTCATCAATCCACGATAAAGTTACTACAACATGAACAATAAACGAGGTTAGGTACTCATCCATATCGAATCTATACCATAATTCCTCGGACCTTTTGGTCCAATCTCATACCAAGTCATACATCCACATTTCATATTCTACACAACAAGATATTTGAAGCATTTTCACACACTAACTCATTTCCACCACAATCATACAATTTCAATCATCACATGGATTTAAGGCTTACCAAATTCGACCCGAGCATGAACGTATTTTCTATTCGTCATGAGCTCGAGATACTTACCGACCGCTGTCCATACTCAACTCGATGGAGACACACCCTCCATATATATAGAGTACGCACACACAGTGCTTAATATTCGATTCGCACACTTAGTGCCACGCGATTTAAGCCCGCACACATAGTGCCATACCCTTGAGCTCGCACACCCAAAGGTCGTATTTTTTTTTTTTTTCCAGCATGCACACTTAGTGCCATATATTTCCAGCATGCACACTTAGTGCCATATATTTCCAGCACATACGCACACTTAGTGCCTATCTCGTCACCATACACACGTATTGCCCGACACATAGTGCCGAAAGCAAACTTTCTACACATTTCACTATTTCTTTTACATTCAACAATTATCATCACTCCATACACATACAATTTCATTTATACATATATAGCATTCCATTAAACACAATTGCATAGATTTTCCAATCATTTAAGCAATATCAAACATATGTGTAATGACTTACCTTGTGTTGGGCAAAATGGTTCCAACTCGGTACTCGATGTTCTTTCCTTTGCCTTTGCTTGTTTCTCCACCTCGAGCTTCTTGAGCTTAGTCAATAAATAAACTAGTTTAACCGTCTTGCCAAATATTTATACATATATACATGACATCAACTATACTATCATCATTAATACATCAATTCACAAAATTTTATCTCATGAGCATATGACCCATTTTTTTTTTTTACCCCATATGGCCGAATGTATGTATATATATATATATACAATGTCAACTATAACATCTTTTAATCACCTAATTTCATCTCAAATTCCCATGACCGATCACACCTATACTTACATTCCAATATTCGAATATTCAAAATCACGTTCTAAATACAATAGTCATGAACAATGCGAATCCTTGTGTGTTCAAACATGAATTATTTTACTTAAATCAAAACGTATAAACATTCACAACTCGTATTCTTAGGAAGGCCGATTTATTTCCATAGTACATTCCTTATCAATACTTAGATGAACAACCAAAATCCCTACCTTTATACCCTAGCCGAATGCTCCTATCATCCATAAAATTACAAATTTTAGCATGGGCTAAGTAGGAATCATTTAACATGCAAATAAACTCCTATCTCCAACACTTAATCATTCGGCATATTGTCTAAATACACATGAGAAATCTCATCTTCCTTGACCTTACCAAGACTGCACCCACACTTCAACTTAGCATATTACAAAACCAAATCAACAAATTCAATGCTTACCTCCTAGTAGCCAAAGATACTTCTTGAATTGACCTAGGTAAATCTTCCTTCCTTTCACTTTTTTTTTTTTCAAGAACAACCAAAAGAATGAACAATGAATGAACAAAACCTTTTTTTTCTTTTCTTTCTCTCTAGCTGCACAATGGGGGGCATCCATGCTCATTTTTTTCATTTCTTTAATGCTAGTTTTTATTTTATGGCTTCCTACATACACCACTAGCAAAACATGTTGGAAACATGTTTCCTTTGCCCATAATCTTGTCATGGTCGGCCACTCACCTTAGGAAAGGGGTTATTTGACATGCAAGGACAACCATTTTCCCACATGTATTAATAGGCCACCTTACATTTGCCTAGCACATTTCTAAATTTTCTCACATAAGTCCTATTTGATAAAATTCACTTACAATTAACAAAATCCAAACATTCAATTTTTCACACATTCATATTCACATATTCTAGACAATAAATACTACGTTAGAACATTTCGGTGACTTCGGTTTAGCGGTCCCAAACCGCTTCCGACTAGGGTCACTTTAGGGCTGTCACAACTCTCCCCACTTAAGAAATTTTCGTCCCGAAAATCTTACCGTAAATAGGCTCGGTATCGCTCTTTCATAAAGTCCTCGAGTTCCCAAGTAGCTTCTTCCATCCCGTGTTTATGCCACAACACCTTCACTAATGGGATTTTCTTGTTTAGTAGCTCTTTTACTTCACGCATCGAATGCGAATCGGCTCTTCTTCATAACTCAAATTAGGGTGAACCTCGACCTCCGATGGAGTAATTACGTGTGTCGGGTCAGACCTATATCGTCGAAGCATTGAAACATGGAAAACGTTGTGAATCTTTTCGAGCTCTGGGGGTAAAATTAATCGGTACGCTACTGGTCCAACTCGTTCAGATACTTCATACGGACCGATGAACCTCGGACTCAATTTGCCCTTACGGCCAAATCTAAGCACCTTCTTCCAGGGCGAGACTTTGAGAAATACCTTGTCTCCAACCTGATATTCAATGTCTTTCCTTTTCAAATCCGCATCGACTTTTGGCGATCCAAGCGACCTTCAAACTTTCACGAATTACTCGAACTTTTTGCTCGGCATCCTTAACCAAATCAACCCCGAAGAATTTTCCTTCACTAAGTTCAGTCCAGAATAATGGGGTACGGCATTTACGACCGTATAAAGCCTCGTAAGGCGCCATCTTAATACTTGACTGAAAGCTATTGTTGTAAGCGAATTCAATCAAAGGCAAATACCGTTCCCATGAACCACTAAACTCAAGGATGCAACATCTCAACATATCCTCGAGTATTTGAATTATCCGTTCAGATTGACCATCGGTTTGGGGGTGAAAGGCGGTGCTAAAATGCAACTTGGTACCCAAAGCTTCTTGCAACTTCTTCCAAAATCGCGAGGTAAATCTCGGATCTCTATCCGACACGATGGAAATAGGCACCCCGTGTAGTCTCACAATCTGAGAAACGTACAATTCGGCTAGTTTGTCCATTGAAAAATCCGTATGTACGGGGACAAAGTGAGCCGACTTAGTCAATCTATCTACAACGACCCAAATCACATCCTTCTTACTAGCTGACAATGGCAGTCTGGATACAAAGTCCATTGTGACTTGATCCCATTTCCACTCGGGTATCGTGATCGGTGAAGTAATCCTCGAAGGCACTTGATGTTCCGCTTTCACTTGTTGACATATTAAACATCTCAAACAAAATCGAGATGTCTCGTTTCATACCATGCCACCAAAACCGCGTTTCAAATCGTTGTACATCTTCGTACTCCGGGTGGATTGCCATTCGGCTACAATGGGCTTCATTCGAATTATCGAAATAAGCTCAATTCTTTGGAACACACAGACGACTTCGAACCTCAAACAATCGTCATCATCAATTTGAAACTCGATTCCTTGTTCGAACACACTCACCCGTTTTGCAAGCAACTCCTCATCAACTTTACGAGCTTCCCGAATTTGATGAGCCAACAATGGTTTGGCCTTTAATTCGCTACTAACACATTGTCGGGTAGGATAGACAAGTGTACATTCATCGTCAGTAAAAGCAAACAGTGATTTCGCTTAAGACATCCGCAACCACATTAGCCTTTCCGGGTGATAATCAATGACGAGCTCATAATCTTTTAACAACTCGAGCCATCGTCTTTGTCGCAGATTTAAGTCTCTTTGGGTCATCAAATATTTGAGACTTTTGATCCGAATACACGGCACTTCTCACCAAATAAGTAGTGTCGCCATATCTTTAAGGCGAATCGATGGCGACCAATTCGAGATCATGGGTCGGATAATTTTTCTCATGTGGCTTTAATTGTCTCGACGCATAGGCCACAACTCGCCCTTCTTGCATCAATCGCAACCCAACCCAAGTAGGGATGCGTCACTATAAATGACAAACTCTTTTCCGATTCGGGTTGCACTAGGATTGGGGCTTCATCAAATAAGTTTTCAGTTGATCGAAACTCTTCGACATTTCTCCGTCCATTCGAACTTAACATCCTTTTGGAGTAGCTTCGTCATTGGCGTGGCTATTGTTGAGAAACCTTTTACAAATCGTCCGTAATAACCGGCAAGCCCCAAAAAGCTCGAACCTCGGTAATATTTCTGAGGCTTCCAATTAAGTATGGCTGAAATTTTATTGGTCGACTCGAATACCCGATCTGAGATACCACATGACCCAAGAAGCTAACCTCCTCAACCGAACTCACACTTCTTGAACTTAGCATATAAGCGCTTATCCGTAAAATTCGCAACACTATCCTCGGTGTTGGCGTGTTCGGTCTCATTTTGCGAATAGACCAAAATGTCATCAATGAAGGCAACTACGAACCGATCCAAATATGGTGCGAAGATCCGATTCATCAAATCCATAAATACCGCAGGGCATTAGTAAGCCCAAGCGGCATCACTAGGAACTCGTAGTGACCATATCTCGATTCAAGGCGGTCTTGGTCCGAATCTCGAATTCATGAATCGATAATAGCCCGATCTCGGATCTATTTTCAAAACACCGAGGTTCCTTCAGTTGATCGAACAAATCATCGATCTGCGATAACGGATATTTGTTCTTTATCGTCGCTTTATTAAGTCGGCGATAGTCGATGCACGACCTCATGGTTCCATCTTTCTTTTCACAAACAACACCGGCGCACCCCAAGGCGAAAAACTCGGGCGAGCAAAACCTCTATCCACCAATTCTTGCAACCGAGCTTTCAACTCCTTTAATTCCGTTGGTGCCATACGACACGGAGCTATCGAAATTGGAGTGGTACCGGTACCAATTTGATGCCAAACTCTATTTCCGAACAGTGGCAAACCCGGCAATTCTTGTGGAAAACATCCGAGTATTCACAAACCAGCGCACAGATTCGGGTTTCTTTTCGACTCCTTGTCATCGAGCACATACGCAAGGTACGCCGCACCCTTTTCTTACATATTTCGGGCCAACATTGCGATATTACGGTGGCAACCCTTTAAGTCCGTAGACTCAACCTGAATTATCTCGTTATTCGCGCACCTCAGATCGATAGTCTTGCTTTTTCAATTTACAACCGCATCGTGCATGGTCAACCAATCCAAACCAAGAATAACGTCGAATTCGTCGAACAGCAAAAGCATCAAGTCCGCCGGAAAACAAGAACCTCGAAATACTAGGGACTTTTCTTACACACTTTGTTGACAAGCACGTAATGACCCAAAGGGTTTGACACCGAATTACAAACTCGATGAGACTCAATAGGCAAAGTCTTCTTGGATGCTAAGGTTTCGCATATATAAGAATGAGTAGAACCAGGTCAATCAAAGCAATCACATTAGTATCGAAAAGAGTGAAAGTACCGGTGATAACGTCAGGAGGATGGCTCCTCTCGTCTTGCGGATGGCATATGCTCTAGCAGAGCGCGGGCCTCGGATCGAACAGCCGTATTAGAGGCTCCTCTCGATTGCCACCCCTACCTCCGTAGAAATTCTGGGGCCTACCTCTAGCCATTGTTCCACTAGGTCTTGCACCTTGCATCTTATTCTTCTCATCTAGCTCGTGCAATCTCTAATGAAGTGGTCCTTGAACCGCATCCATAACAGCCCTATTAATGACTTACCCCAACATTCACCTAGGTGTCGTCTTCCACATTGGGGGCATTCAGTCTCTCTCGATGATTATTGCCCACACTAGCTACTAAAGTAGCTCGAGTCCGTCGACGATTCGGGCTCTAATGGAAATTCCCATGATCGCCCTCGACTTCTTGGTGTCTTCCACGAACTTCTTTACGGCGAGAATGGAGCTTTACTCCGATCTTTTACGATAATCTCTTGCTTCAAATTCAGCCTTCTTCTTTTCCTTTCCAGTTCTTCCGCCTTGCGAGCTCGTTCGACTAGTGTTACAAACTCCTTTATCTCCAAAATACCCACTAGCGACTTCAAATCTTCATTCAATCCTTCTTCAAATCTTTTGCACATAGCAACCTCATCAGCCACACACTCCGGGCATACCGACTAAGTCTTACGAACTCATGTTCGTATTGAATCTGGACATCGGCCTTGCTTGAGTTCCAAGAACTCCTTACGCTTCGATCGATGAACTGTTGGTGATGTATTTCTTTCAAAATTCGGATTGAAAGAAATCCCAAGTAACTCGTTCATTTGGGACTATGGAAATTAAAGTCCTCCACCAATAGTAAGTCGAGTCTCTTAACAAGGATATAGCACACTTAAGACATTCATCGGGTGTGCATGGCAGTTCATCTAACACTCGAATGGTGTTATCGAGCGAACTCGGCCTTTTCGGCATCATCGGTAACTATGGCCTTGAACTCTTCAGCCCCGCGCTTCCTAATCAGGTCTACAGGTGGTTTACTCAGCCTCACAGGATCAGTAACTGAAGGCATTAAGGGCTCTTGGGGTGGAGTATTTAAATTCGGGAATGGTTGGACAGCCGGATTAGTTCGGGCATCTTCATGCGACCCACTCATTCATCATGGTGAAGAAGGCTTGTTTCGCCCTTCATTTTGATTATTCGCGGATGACCGAGGCTCAACAGCGGTGTCCCTTGCGCAGAGCAGCCGCTACACTTTCAACGTCATCGCCAAGGGTCTCTCTATCCGGGTTCCATCGCTAATCAAAACAAAAATTTCAACCGTCAGAAGTCATCACATTATTAAGCACTAACAATTTGGCATGTATAGCTAGACTCACACGCTCTATGGTAGTCCTAGAACCAACTAAACCATAGCTCTGATACCAATAAAATTGTAACACCCCAATCCCGTGACCGTCACCGGATTTGAACACGTGGTGTTACCGGGCTTACTTCCCTTATTTCTCTCTTTGTAAAATCTGATTGCTGTTCTAGGCAGGCTAGCTAACTACGTCACTGTCACCTTAAAAATCATATCTCGAGTTTCAAAACTCAGAAACTGATTCCATAAATTTTCCCTGAATTTAGACTCATATATCTATCCGTGGATTTATTTCTAGAATTTTTGGTTGGGCCAATTGGTACAGTTTATTAGTTAAAGTCACCAATGTTACAGGAGTCGACTACACTGACCTTCGCGCGTTAAAACTTGAATATCTCTCTGTACAGGGCTTTAATACTGGTGCCGTTTGTTTCTAATGAAACTAGACTCAAAATTGAATCTGCAAATATAAGGCATGACTTCTAATTCTTTCTGGATAATTTATAGTAAATTTTCAAAGTCACCACAGGGGACCCAGAAACCGTTCTGGCCCTGTCTCACGAGAACTTTAATATCTCTCATTATACTGCTCATATGGTTGTTTCGTTCCATCCATATTAAACTAGATTCATCAAGGTTCAATTGCATAATTTATTCACTATTTAATTCTACTTCTACTATTTTTAGTGATTTTTCAATCTCACCTCACTGCTGCTGTCCGCAACAGTTACTGCGATGAACTATGCCAATTTCATGAATCTTTCCTTGGCCTTAATCATCCATCATACATGACACAAATTATGGCCACCTTATCAAAATTAAAGTTTCTAAGACTCGTGGCTATAGGTTCTAGCATCCCGATCGGCGACCACATAGGCCATTTTCACATGGCTTAAAGTTTACAACCCACAGTTCAACAAAATATAATAGCCTATACATGCCAAATGTTCTTCAACAACGAAGACAATACCAAAATATTTCAGCGGTGTGATGACTTCAACGACGGTTCCGATCACGCAAACAATACGAGTCCGAGAGACCTAAAATGGGTGACAAGAAAACACCTGAGTGAGTTTATAACTCGAGAAGTCATAAGCATTCATCAATCCACCGATAAAGTTACTACAACATGAACAATAAACGAGGTTAGGTACTCATCCATATCGAATCTATACCATAATTCCTAGGACCTTTTGGTCCAATCTCATACCAAGTCATACATCCACATTTCATATTCTACACAACAAGATATTTGAAGCATTTTCACACACTAACTCATTTCCACCACAATCATACAATTTCAATCATCACATGGATTTAAGGCTTACCAAATTCGACCCCGAGCATGAACGTATTTTCTATTCGTCATGAGCTCGAGATACTTACCCGACCCGCTGTCCATACTCAACTCGATGGAGACACACCCTCCATATATATAGAGTACGCACACACAGTGCTTAATATTCGATTTCGCACACTTAGTGCCACGCGATTTAAGCCCGCACACATAGTGCCATACCCTTCGAGCTCGCACACCCAGTGCCGTATTATTTTTTTTTTCCAGCATGCACACTTAGTGCCATATATTTCCAGCATGCACACTTAGTGCCATATATTTCCAGCACGCACACTTAGTGCCTATCTCGTCACCATACACACGTATTGCCCGCACACATAGTGCCGAAAGCAAACTTTCTACACATTTCACTATTTCTTTTACATTCAACAATTATCATCACTCCATACACATACAATTTCATTTATACATATATAGCATTCCATTAAACACAATTGCATAGATTTTCCAATCATTTAAGCAATATCAAACATATGTGCTTAATGACTTACCTTGTGTTGGGCAAAATGGTTCCAACTCGGCTACTCGATGTTCTTTCCTTTGCCTTTGCTTGTTTCTCCACCTCGAGCTTCTTGAGCTTAGTCAATAAATAAACTAGTTTAACCGTCTTGCCAAATATTTATACATATATACATGACATCAACTATACTATCATCATTAATACATCAATTCACAAAATTTTATCTCATGAGCATATGACCCATTTTTTTTTTTACCCCATATGGCGAATGTATGTATATATATATATACAATGTCAACTATAACATCTTTTAATCACCTAATTTCATCTCAAATTCCCATGACCGATCACACCTATACTTACATTCCAATATTCGAATATTCAAAATCACGTTCTAAATACAATAGTCATGAACAATGTCGAATCCTTGTGTGTTCAAACATGAATTATTTTACTTAAATCAAAACGTATAAACATTCACAACTCGTATTCTTAGGAAGGCCGATTTATTTCCATAGTACATTCCTCATCAATACTTAGATGAACAACCAAAATCCCTACCTTTATACCCTAGCCGAATGCTCCTATCATCCATAAAAATTACAAATTTTAGCATGGGCTAAGTAGGAATCATTTAACATGCAAATAAACTCCTATCTCCAACACTTAATCATTCGGCATATTGTCTAAATACACATGAGAAATCTCATCTTCCTTGACCTTACCAAGAGTGCACCCACACTTCAACTTAGCAAATTACAAAACCAAATCAACAAATTCAATGCTTACCTCCTAGTAGCCAAAGATACTTGCCGAATTGACCTAGGTAAATCTTCCTTCCTTTCACTTTTTTTTTCAAGAACAACCAAAAGAATGAACAATGAATGAACAAAACCTTTTTTTTTCTTTTCTTTCTCTCTAGCTACGGCACAATGGGGAGGGGGCATCCATGCTCATTTTTTTCATTTCTTTAATGCTAGTTTTTATTTTATGGCTTCCTACATACACCACTAGCAAAACATGTTGGAAACATGTTTCCTTTGCCCATAATCTTGTCATGGCGGCCACTCACCTTAGGAAAGGGGTTATTTGACATGCAAGGACAACCATTTTCCCACATGTATTAATAGGCCACCTTACATTTGCCTAGCACATTTCTAAATTTTCTCACATAAGTCCTATTTGATAAAATTCACTTACAATTAACAAAATCCAAACATTCAATTTTTCACACATTCATATTCACATATTCTAGACAATAAATATTACGTTAGAACATTTCGGTGACTCGGTTTAGCGGTCCCGAAACCGCTTTCCGACTAGGGTCACTTTAGGGCTGTCACATATGCCCACTCATATTTTACTTTATAATATCTTTTATATTATAAAGCTTATAATTTTAGTTTTTACATTTGAAATAATAATAAAATCATATAATATATATATATATATATATATATATCCTTCACCAACCAAACAATAAGCTAATGCACATGATATGGCTTTCACGTTTATGTCTTATAATATATATTACACCTTAATATAAAATAATATTTAATTTACACACATATATATATCTTTAATAAAATATTATAAAACCATATGGTATATACTTACCACCGTCCCACTAGTAATCAAATGACTAATTACAACTTAAATACTTCAATTTAAAAAGCCACTAACAATTCGCCCTTATATTATAAACCATCAAATTTTCTTTTTACATGATTAAGTCCTTTTATTTAATCGGATACCCAAACGATAAAATTAAAACACGAAGATTTTACAGATATAAATTCACACATAATAAACACATAAAATAATTTTTAAATATTTTTCTGGCTCGGATTTGTGGTCCCGAAACCACTGTTCCAAATAGGGCCTAAACTGGGCTGTTACAAATTCTCTATAAACAATTTTTATCAATTCATCCATTCACTAGGGACATAGCCGAATGTTCACTAAGAAATTTAAGCACACAAAGTATGGCTTCTTCAATTGACTTACCATTTTTAATTATCCAATTTATTTAAACATTCAATAACAAACTCCTCTATTATCAAACACACATTCGGCAAGAACATTGGTAACTTATACTACATCAATTCTAAGCATATAATATTCAAACACAACCAAATTCACATTCGCCCTAGTTCATAACAAGATAGCCGATTCTTTTCCCTTAGTATCTAATGCTCACCTATGATCTTTTTTATAGTTCAAACACTCATCTATCATCATTCATCTAACTTTAACATGAAACAACAAAATTCACCATTATTAACTACCATAGCCGAAAGCCCTATTCATTCCAAAAATCAAAATTCAACATGGGTTACAAAAATAACTTGATATCTCACTCAAGATTAACCAAAATTTCAAGAACTAATATAAACTTCTTACCTTAATATTAACCTAAGATGACCGAATGCTTTCCTCCTTCTTCCTCTTTACATTCGCCAAGAAGAACCAAATTCTAACTTTGTTTTTTTTTCACCCTTATTATTTCTTTTATTTATTTCCTTTCTTTTACATAAAATAATAACCATTTAATTAAGATTTAGTACATATTTTAATATATGTCATCATCATGGCCGCCACTATTTATAAAAGGAGTATTTGACATGCAAAACCATTGTTTTCAATACATGCTTTAATAGATCCTTATAGATTAACCTATCACATTTCAAAAGTGTCACACATAAGTCCTATTAACTAAATTCACATGCAATCGACTAAATCGAAGTTTAAAACTTTCACACATTCATATTCACATATAATAAACATAAAATATAACGGCTAAATATTTTTATGACTCAGTTTTGTGGTCCCGAGACCACTTCCCGACTATGGTCAAATTAGGGTTGTCACAAGTACGAATACCATTTACTTCAACCCAATCTTCACTCTCTGTCTGAATGCAGAATCTATTTTTATAGCAATCAAAAATCACTTCATGTTCAGATAACCAATCCATTCCCAGTATTATATCAAAATCCCCAAATGGCATAAGCAACAGGTCAACAGGAAAAGTTTTATTCTGTATAATTGACGGGCATCTTGGACAAACCTGGTTCACTAATATTATTTGCCCCAACTGACTCAACACTTCTACAGACACTCTAGACATCTCAGATGTGACAGCCTTAAAACGACCCTAGTCGAAATGTGGTTTCGGGACCACAAAACCAAGGCATAAAAATAATTTAATATTTATTTTATTGCCTATAATGTGTGTTAACTCATGTGTGATATTTTTTATGCTTTGATTTAGAATTATAGATGTGAATTTCACTAGAAAGGACCTAGTAATAAACTTTGAAAGTATGAGGGAAAATGTGTGATGACTAATTAAAGGATGCATGCAAAACAATGGACTTGCATGTCAAATTTCCCCCATAGCTAGTGGCGGCCATGACAAGGATTTATGGGCAAAAATCATGTCATGAAACATGTTTGGTAAATGGGTTATGATGGAAAGAATAAAATAAGGGTATGGAATAAACAATTAATGTTAGTAGATGAGAAAAAAAAAAAAAAAGTGTCCATCTTCCTCCATAGCTTGGCGAATGTCCTAAAGGAAGAAAGAAAAATTTTGTTCATCTCTTTTCACTCTCTTGTTGGCCGAAAATACTAAGGTTAAGGAAGGAGTTTTGCTTCATACTTGGTTTGGAAGAGGATTAGGAAGAGGTTGGCTAAACTTGCATCAAGATTAAGGTATGTTTGAGGTTCATGCATGTTTTTAGTTGCTAGCTTAATGTTCTTGTTAGCCCATGGTTCAAATCCTTGTTATGTCATGGGAATGAAATTCGCCAAAGTGAATGTGGTGTTAATGCCATTGCATGTTAAATAACAAGCTTGAAAGTGATACATGTGATGGAGGATTGAAGATTCTTAGATTTTCTTTTAGCATTTTTTTGAATGAGATACTAAGTTCTTTGTTTCACCATGACCAAATTGAAATGGTGTGGTGTTGTGGTATTCGCCATGATATATCCATAAGTATAATTCATGCATGTTGCATGGTAAGTAAGATTTAAGCTTTGGAAATGTGTATATATTTGGATATAAGCCACTTGAGAATTGGCCCTTGCACCTACATGAATATATGTTTGCACATGATGGATTGGTATGACATATATACTAATTCAAAGTGTATATTTGCTTGTGATGATGTGTTGATTATGAAGTAAATAAGAGATGTGCAATGAATTACGATATGTAATGTGTTAGTAGTAAAATGTATGCTGTTTTTTTTTGTGTGGTACTAAGTGTATATTCGCCACATGAGGGGTAATTAGTGTGCATGCATTCGGTTTGAGGCAAGCATATTGATGCCTATTCTTGGCTTAGAAAATTCGCTAAGAGGAATATTAACTAATGTGTTGAGTTCGATTTATGATTTCGTACATATACAACTTTGATGCCTAATGTATATAAGGGCCAAGTACTTTGAACTTCACGTTGATGTTTGAATGTATTGAATTGCTTGTTGTGATGTAAAATGTGCATGACCATTGTGTATTTGAGCTAAAGGATGGCCATATGACCATTTACACTCCTTGTCATATTCGCCATAAGCTATCATGATGAGATTTTAATAAGTTAAATTTGTGTAAATTAGCTCAAGAGCAAAGGGAGCTAAATCCGATAAAGGGAAGGAAAAAGTAGTTGAATAGCCGTCGAAATCGCTCGACAACATCCAAGGTAAGTCTTGAGTGATGACCCTACTTGAATTATATCAAAATTATGCTCCTTGTTTGTGTGGCCATTGAGCCGAAATAGTAAAGGTTGATAGATATTTTGTGTTAGAGCTTTAGTAACGAAAATGAACTATGGACGTGTCTTGAATATTGATATATATGTAAGTGAACATTGGAAATATATCCGGGCTAAGACCCGAAGGCATTCGTGCGAGTTGATATATCCGGGCTAAGACCCGAAGGCATTCGTGCGAGTTGATATATCCGGGCTAAGACCCGAAGGCATTCGTGCGAGTTGATATATCCGGGCTAAGACCCGAAGGCATTCGTGCGAGTTGATATATCCGGGCTAAGACCCGAAGGCCTTTGTGCAAGTCACCAAATCCGGGTTATGACCCGAAGGCAATCGTGCTTGAGTCGCTATATCCGGTTAAATCCCGAAAGTATGTGATTCGGAAGTGAGCAATCTTGCTGTGAAAATTTCAGCTTATACACTTGTGAAAATTCCAGCAATGAGGTATGTTTGTATGTGCTTGTACTAATTGAATTCTTACAAGTAAGTATGCGCTAAGTTGATAAACGAGCTACCGGCCTTGGGCTAAGTTGTTCTTTTGTGTATGAACATAAGGGTCGGTGATGTGAAATAAGTATGAGTATGGGAATGTGAATTAGTAAAGTGGTTTAATTAGCCATGTGAATAAAATACCTTAGTCAAAGCTGATTTCATTGCTTGAGACTTACTAAGCATTAAAATGCTTACCCGTTGCTTTGGCTCTCTGTTTTATAGGTTTTTCGTTAGCTATCGGATTCGGGATCAAAGAAGTCGAAGTCATCCACACTATCGAAGCCCCATTTTGGTACAAATTTTGGTTGAACTTTGAAATGGCATGTATAGGACCATCCTTTGTTGAAGGTCATGTACCTTCGGTTTGTGTAAACTTGGATAGCCATGCGAAAATGGCTTATATCGTTTTAGCATAGAACTATAATCGTTTGTATGTTGACCCTTATGAGGTATGGAATTATTTTGAAACGATTAGCCATTGGAATGGTTAATCATGATCACGCTTTGTGCTATGTATGTAAAAGGGCCAATTGAATCATGGAAAGTATGAAATAGGTAAAGCCTACTAAAGGCAGATGCTGACAGCAGCAGTGACGTGGATGTGAAAAATCACTAAAAATAGTAGGAATGGTATTAAATAGCAAATAAATTATGTAAGTGTACCTTGATGAATCTACTTTCATATGGAAGAAACGAAATGGTCATATGAGTTATAAGTTAACAGATTTTAAAGTTCTTGTGAAATAGGGCCAGAACGGTTTCTGGATCCCCTGTTCCAACTTTGGAAAATCATTGTAAATTAACCAGAGATAATTAGGAGTCATTCCATATATGTGTAGATTCCTCTCTGAGTCTAGTTTCTATAGAAACAAACGGTATTAGTATTGAAGCCCTGTACAGGGAGATATCCAATTCGTAACGCACAAAGGTCAGTGTAGTCGATCCCTACAACAGGCGAGACTTTAACTAATAAACTGTACTAATTGGCTCGACCAAAATTCTAGAAAAAATATGTAGATGGACATATGAGTCTAGTTTCAGGAAAAATTTACGGAACTGATTTTCGAGTTGTAAAACTCAAGTTATGAATTTTGGAGCGACTAGTACTCAGATTGGCAGCTTGTCTGAAAATTGTCAATAAGTGGGTTGAAGTCTGTTAACACCTCGCGTTCGACTCGTGACGGTCTCGGGTTCGGGTGTTACAATTTTATTGGTATCAGAGCTACGGTTTAGTCGATTCTAGGACTACCGTAATGCGTTTGGGGTCTAGCTATACATGCCATTTTATGTGATTATATGATAGTGTGGTGATTTACGGCGTTTGAACTTGTGTTTATTTATAGTAATGGATCCCGATCCCAACCGAAGCGATAGCTGATGATGTGGAGAGTGTGGCGCTGCTCCCGCAAAGGGCGCAGCCGCGGACTCTCAACCTGTTGCTAGCAATCCGAATGACGAGGCTAGACAAGCCTTTTATAAGCGTGATGAATGATTGGTTCAACCAATACATTCGAACTAATACGGCTGTTCCACAACCTCCATTCCCAACAAACCACCCCGCACCTACAATGCCTCCGTAATTGACCAAATAAGGTCGAATAAGCCCCAGTTGATAGAATCCGAAAACATGGGGCTACTGAATTTAAAGCTACGGATAGTGATGATGCCGAGCAAGCGAATTTTGGTTGGACAACACGATCCGGTACTCGATGAGCTATCTTGTACACCGATGAATGCCTAAAGTGTACCATCTCCTTGCTACGTGATTACGCCTACTATTGGTGGAGTACTCGACTTTGTTGTGCCCATGAACAAGTAACTTGGGAGTTCTTCCAAACCGAGTTTGGAAAAAGTATATCGATCGAGATTTATGGACCAAAAGCGAAAGGAATTTCTCGAACTTAAACAAGGTTCCATGTCGGTTACCGACTATGAGCGAAAATTCGTGAGGCTTAGCGATGACGCGAGAATGCATTTCTTGAAGGCGTGATGTGTAAACGCTCGAAGATGGTGAATGATGAGATAAAGCTGTATGTTGGCATTTTGGAAATCAAGAGTTTGTGACTCTCGTCGGCGAGCGTGCAAAGCCGAGGAGTTTAGTATGGAGAAAAGGAAAGCGAAGCGGGAGCAAGGAGTTTCAGAAGAGGTATCGGGAAGCCCTTCCAACAGATCATCAAAGAAACTTAGAGATGGCTTAGGCCGATCTAGAGACACCGGGCTTTTCTAGGCGAGATCGCGATCGACCCCTGTGACACACGAATCACTTCGATCGCCGATGAGTGGGAATGATCGACGAGAGAGGACGGAGTGCCGATATTGTGGCAAATGGCATTTTGGAAGTCTGTAGATTCCGTGATCGCTCTGTTACAAGTGTGGATCAGTTGACCACTTCATTAAAGATTGCCCGAGGTTATGCGAGCAGAATGTAGATCGGAGTGGGAAGCGGGTACTACCACCGCTCGAGGTAGACCATCCGGAAATACGGGCAAGGCTAGTGGTGGTCGAGAGGATCTAGAGATCTTTGCGACCAGATCCGAGGCTCGCGCTCCAGCTAGGACTTATGCTATCTGGCGACGCGAGGATGCCTCCTCGCCGGATGTTATTCTGGTACTTTCACTCTCTTTGATACTAATGTGATTGCTTTGATTGACCTGGTTCTACTCATTCTTATATATGCGAAACCTTAGCATCCAAAGAAGACTTTGCCTATTGAGTCTCTTGAGTTCGTAATTCGGTGTCAAATCCTTTGGGTCGTTATGTGCTGGTCGACAAAGTGTGTAAGAAATGCCCCTAGTAATTCGAGGTACTGCTTTTCGGCGGACTTGATGCTTTTGCCGTTCGATGAATTTGATGTTATTCTTGGATTGGATTGGTTGACCGTGCATGATGCGGTTGTGAATTGCAAAAGCAAGACTATTGATTTGAGATGCGCAAACAACGAGATGATCCGAGTTGAGTCTCTGAACTTGAAGGGGTTGCCGTTGTAATATCATCAATGTTGGCCCGAAATATGTAAGAAAAGGTGTGAAGCATACCTTGCGTATGTACTTGATGATAAGGAGTTAGGAATAGAACCCAAATCTGTGCGGTGGTTTGTGAATACCGGACGTTTTCCGAAGAATTGCGGGTTTGCCACTGTTCGGAGATAGAGTTTGGCATTGAGCTTGTACAGGACCACACCGATTTCGATAGCTCCATATCGTATGGCACCAACGGAATTAAAGGAGTTGAAAGCTCGGTTGCAAGAGTTGATGGATAGAGGTTTTGCTGCCCGAGTTTTTCACCTTGGGGTGCACCGGTGTTGTTTGTGAAAAGAAGGGCGGAACCATGAGGTTGTGCATCGACTATCGTCGACAATAAAGTGACAATAAAGAACAAGTATCCGTTACCACGTATCGATGATTTGTTCGATCAAGCTGAAGGAACCTCGGTGTTCTCAAAAATAGATTTGAGATCGGGCTATTATCGATTCTGAATCCGAGATTCGGACATACCCAAAACCGCCTTGAGCGAGATATGGTCACTACGAGTTCTTAGTGATGCCGTTTGGGCTCACTAATGCCCTGCGGTATTTATGGATTTGATGAATCGGATCTTGAGATCATATTTGGATCGGTTCGTAGTTGTGTTCATCGGCGACATCTTGGTCTATTCAAGAGATGAGACCGAACATGCGAGCACACGAGATTAGTGTTGCAAATTTTACGGGATAAGCGGTTATATGCTAAGTTTAGCAAGTGTGAGTTACGGTTAAGAGAGGTTAGCTTCTTGGGTCACGTGGTATCTGCAGATCGGGTATTCGAGTCGACCAAGCAAAATTTCAGCCATACTTAAGCTGAAACCTCCAAGAAATATTCTCGAGGTTCGGACTTTTTGGGACTTGCGGTTACTACCGACGGTTTGTAAAAGGATTCTCGATGATAGCCACACCCATGACGGAAACTGCTTCAGAAAGATGTCAAGTTTGAATGGACGGAAAAGTGTCAGAAAAGTTTTGACCAATTGAAAACTCATTTGACGGAAGCTCCAGTACTAGTACAGCCCGAATCTGGCAAAGAGTTTGTCATCTATAGTGACGCCTCCCTACTTGGGTTAGGTTGCGTATTGATGCAAGAAGGTCGAGTTGTGGCCTATCGTCGAGACAATTAAAGCCACATGAGAAAAATTATCCGACCCATGATCTCGAATTGGCTGCCATCGTATTCGCCTTAAAGATATGGCAACATTACTTATTTGGTGAGAAGTGCCATGTGTATTCGGATCACAAAAGTCTCAAATATTTGATGACTCAAAGAGACTTAAATCTGCGACAAAGGCGTTGGCTCGGTACATTAAAGGATTATGAGCTGGTCATTGACTATCACGGGAAAGGCTAATGTGGTTGCGGATGCCTTAAGCGGAAATCCTTTGTTTGCTTCTGACGATGAATGTACACTTGTCTATCCTACCCGACAATGTGTTAGTAGCGAATTAACAGCCAAACCATTGTTGACTCATCAAATTCGTGAAGCTCGAAAGTTGATGAGGAGTTGCGTGCAAAAGCGAAATTTGAGTGTGTTACGAACAAGGAATCGGAGTTTCAAATTGATGATGGCGATTGTTTGAGGTTGAAGTCGTTTGTGTGTTCCAAAGAATTGGAACTTATTTCGATAATTCGAGCGAAGCTCATTGTAGCGAATGGCAATCCACCCGGAATGCGAAGATGTACAATGAGTTGAAAGCGTCGGTTTTGGTGGCATGGTATGAAGCGAGACATCTCGACTTTGTTGCAAGATGTTTAATATGTCAACAAGTGAAAGCGGAGCATCAAGTGCCTTGAGGTTACTTGACCGATCACGATACCCGAGTGGAAATGGGATCGAGTCACAATGGACTTTGTGTCCGGATTTGCCGTTGTCGACAAGTAAGAAGGATGCAATTTGGGTTATTATTGATAGGACCGACTAAGTCGGCTCACTTTATCCTGTGCGTATGGATTTTTCATTGGATAAACTAGCTGAATTATGCGTTTCTCAGTTGTGAGATTACACGGGTACCGATTTACATTGTGTCGGATAGAGATCCGAGGTTCACCTCGCGATTTTGGAAGAAATTACAAGAAGCATTGGGCACCAAGTTGCATTTCAGCACCGCCTTTCACCCCCAAACCGATGGTCAATCCGAGCGTATAATTCGAGATACTTGAGGATATGTTGAGATGTTGCATCCTCGAGTTCGAGTGGTTCGTGGGAGCGGTACCTACCTTTGATTGAATTCGCACAACAATAGTTTTCAATCAAGTATTAAGATGGCGCCTTACGAGGCTTTGTGCGAGCGTAAATGCCGTACACCATTGTTTTGGACCGAGCTCGGTGAGAACAAAATTTTTGGAGTGGATTTGATTAAAGATCTTTGAGCAGAAAGTAAAAGTAATCCGTGAAAATCGAAGATAGCCTCCGATCGTCGAAATCGTATCGGATTTGAAGCGAAAGGACATTGAGTATCGGTGGGAGATAAAGTGTTTCTTAAAGTTTAGTGGAAAAGATACTCAGATTCGGTAGTAAGGGCAAGTTGAGCCGAGATTCATTGGGCCGTCTGAAATCTCGAACGAGTTGGCCCGATTGCGTATCGTTTGATCTTGCCCCTGAACTTGAAAAGATTCAGCGTCTTCCATGTTTCAATGCTTCGACGCTATAGATCTGATCCGTCGCATGCGTAATTAGTCCATCGAGGTTGAAATTCAAGCCGATATGAGTTATGAAGAAGAACCGATTAGTATTCTAGCTCGTGAAATGAAAGAGTTCTTGAAACAAAAGGGTTCCGCTAGTGAAAGTGTTATGGCTCAAACACGGGATAGAAGAAGCTACTTGGGAACCGAGAACTCTATGAAAGAGCAATATCCAAACCTATTTACGGTAAGATTTTGGGACGAAAATTTCTAAAGTGGGGAGAGTTGTGACAGCCTTAAAACGACCCTAGTCGAAATGTGGTTTTGGGACCACAAAACCAAGGCATAAAAATAATTTAATATTTATTTTATTGCCTATAATGTGTTAACTCATGTGTGATATTTTTTATGCTTTGATTTAGAATTATAGATGTGAATTTCACTAGAAAGGACCTAGTAATAAACTTTGAAAGTATGAGGGGAAATGTGTGATGACTAATTAAAGGATGCATGCAAAACAATGGACTTGCATGTCAAATTTCCCCCATAGCTAGTGGCCGCCATGACAAGGATTTATGGGCAAAAATCATGTCATGAAACATGTTTGGTAAATGGGTTATGATGGAAAGAATAAAATAAGGGGTATGGAATAAACAATTAATGTTAGTAGATGAGAAACAAAAAAAAAAAAAAGTGTCCATCTTCCTCCATAGCTTGGCCGAATGTCCTAAAGGAAGAAAGAAAAAAATTTTGTTCATCTCTTTTCACTCTCTTGTTGGCCGAAAATACTAAGGTTAAGGAAGGAGTTTTGCTTCATACTTGGTTTGGAAGAGGATTAGGAAGAGGTTGGCTAAACTTGCATCAAGATTAAGGTATGTTTGAGGTTCATGCATGTTTTTAGTTGCTAGCTTAATGTTCTTGTTAGCCCATGGTTCAAATCCTTGTTATGTCATGGGAATGAAATTCGGCCAAAGTGAATGTGGTGTTAATGCCATTGCATGTTAAATAACAAGCTTGAAAGTGATACATGTGATGGAGGATTGAAGATTCTTAGATTTTCTTTTAGCATTTTTTTGAATGAGATACTAAGTTCTTTGTTTCACCATGACCAAATTGAAATGGTGTGGTGTTGTGGTATTCGCCATGATATATCCATAAGTATAATTCATGCATGTTGCATGGTAAGTAAGATTTAAGCTTTGGAAATGTGTATATATTTGGATATAAGCCACTTGAGAATTCGCCCTTGCACCTACATGAATATATGTTTGCACATGATGGATTGGTATGACATATATACTAATTCAAAGTGTATATTTGCTTGTGATGATGTGTTGATTATGAAGTAAATAAGAGATGTGCAATGAATTACGATATGTAATGTGTTAGTAGTAAAATGTATGCTGTTTTTTTTGTGTGGTACTAAGTGTATATTCGCCACATGAGGGGTAATTAGTGTGCATGCATTCGGTTTGAGGCAAGCATATTGATGCCTATTCTTGGCTTAGAAAATTGGCTAAGAGGAATATTAACTAATGTGTTGAGTTCGATTTATGATTTCGTACATATACAACTTTGATGCCTAATGTATATAAGGGCCAAGTACTTTGAACTTCACGTTGATGTTTGAATGTATTGAATTGCTTGTTGTGATGTAAAATGTGCATGACCATTGTGTATTTGAGCTAAAGGATGGCCATATGACCATTTACACTCCTTGTCATATTCGCCATAAGCTATCATGATGAGATTTTAATAAGTTAAATTTGTGTAAATTAGCTCAAGAGCAAAGGGAGCTAAATCCGATAAAGGGAAGGAAAAAGTAGTTGAATAGCCGTCGAAATCGCTCGACAACATCCAAGGTAAGTCTTGAGTGATGACCCTACTTGAATTATATCAAAATTATGCTCCTTGTTTGTGTGGCCATTGAGCGAAATAGTAAAGGTTGATAGATATTTTGTGTTAGAGCTTTAGTAACGAAAATGAACTATGGACGTGTCTTGAATATTGATATATATGTAAGTGAACATTGGAAATATATCCGGGCTAAGACCGAAGGCATTCGTGCGAGTTGATATATCCGGGCTAAGACCGAAGGCATTAAATGCGAGTTGATATATCCGGGCTAAGACCGAAGGCATTCGTGCGAGTTGATATATCCGGGCTAAGACCGAAGGCATTCGTGCGAGTTGATATATCCGGGCTAAGACCGAAGGCCTTTGTGCAAGTCACCAAATCCGGGTTATGACCGAAGGCAATCGTCTTGATCGCTATATCCGGTTAAATCCGAAAGTATGTGATTCGAAGTGAGCAATCTTGCTGTGAAAATTTCAGCTTATACACTTGTGAAAATTCCAGCAATGAGGTATGTTTGTATGTGCTTGTACTAATTGAATTCTTACAAGTAAGTATCGCTAAGTTGATAAACGAGCTACCGGCCTTGGGCTAAGTTGTTCTTTTGTGTATGAACATAAGGGTCGGTGATGTGAAATAAGTATGAGTATGGGAATGTGAATTACTAAAGTGGTTTAATTAGCCATGTGAATAAAATACCTTAGTCAAAGCTGATTTCATTGCTTGAGACTTACTAAGCATTAAAATGCTTACCCGTTGCTTTGGCTCTCTGTTTTATAGGTTTCGCTCGTTAGCTATCGGATTCGGGATCAAAGAAGTGAAGTCATCCACACTATCGAAGCCCCATTTTGGTACAAATTTTGGTTGAACTTTGAAATGGCATGTATAGGACCATCCTTTGTTGAAGGTCATGTACCTTCCGGTTTGTGTAAACTTGGATAGCCATGCGAAAATGGCTTATATACGTTTTAGCATAGAACTATAATCGTTTGTATGTTGACCCTTATGAGGTATGGAATTATTTTGAAACGATTAGCCATTGGAATGGTTAATCATGATCACGCTTTGTGCTATGTATGTAAAAAGGGCCAATTGAATCATGGAAAGTATGAAATAGGTAAAGCCTACTAAAGGCAGATGCTGACAGCAGCAGTGACGTGGATGTGAAAATCACTAAAAATAGTAGGAATGGTATTAAATAGCAAATAAATTATGTAAGTGTACCTTGATGAATCTACTTTCATATGGAAGAAACGAAATGGTCATATGAGTTATAAGTTAACAGATTTTAAAGTTCTTGTGAAATAGGGCCAGAACGGTTTCTGGATCCCCTGTTCCAACTTTGGAAAATCATTGTAAATTAACCAGAGATAATTAGGAGTCATTCCATATGTGTAGATTCCTCTCTGAGTCTAGTTTCTATAGAAACAAACGGTATTAGTATTGAAGCCCTGTACAGGGAGATATCCAATTCGTAACGCACAAAGGTCAGTGTAGTCGATCCCTACAACAGGCGAGACTTTAACTAATAAACTGTACTAATTGGCTCGACCAAAATTCTAGAAAAAATATGTAGATGGACATATGAGTCTAGTTTCAGGAAAATTTACAGAACTGATTTTCGAGTTGTAAAACTCAAGTTATGAATTTTGGAGCGACTAGTACTCAGATTGGCAGCTTGTCTGAAAATTGTCAATAAGTGGGTTGAAGTCTGTTAACACCTCGCGTTCGACTCCGGCGACGGTCTCGGGTTCGGGGTGTTACATCAGATTTTAATTTTCTCGACTCAACTAATTTTGAATTAATATAAGAATGTGAAGATTCAGGATCAATCAAAGCATAAACAGGTTTAGAATACAGTAAAAATATACCTATTACCACATCGTGGGCATCGCCTTCTTCATGAGTTTTGACCACATAAGCTCTAGCTGGTACTCTGGCTTCAGAATGTTGAGTAACAATATCACTGCTCCTTCTACCAGCTCCTCCTCTGGCAACCGAACTACCTCTACTAGATCCCCTGCCTCTAGCTGTAGATACTGATCTTTATGATGTTACTGGTGCAGCACTATTAGTTTTCGGGCAGTCTCTAATGAAATGATCGGCAGAACCACATCTGAAGTAGCCTCTAGTTAATTTTCAGCATTCCCCTATATGTTTCTTTCCACAGTGCTGACAGTCTAGAATTTCTACACTCCGAGGTGGACCTCTCACACTACCAGTAGATATTGTCATCTGTTTACCCCTGCTTCTTCCACCTCTGTCTGATTTAAAACTGAATCTCCAACTACCCTGAGATTCTTTTGGTCTTTTCAGCTGAGGATTCAAACTGGTAGTTCTCGTATGCTTCCCAACTGGTCGAATACTTTCAGTCTTTTTATTAAGGCCCAACACTTGTTATACCATTTTAGCTCGCTCAATCAAGTCTACCATTTCCGTAATACGCTGTGATACCAACTCTACCTTGATCTTGTCTCGTAAACCTCGTAGGAATCTTTTACAACTATCTACTTTAGTTGGAATAAACTCAGAGGTGTATCTACTGAGTCTTGAGAATTCTCTCTCATAATCTATAACTGACATGTCACCCTGTTGCAGCATTAAAAATTCTTGTTTCTTGTCTTCGATATACATCTCCCCAACATATTTTTTTTGGAATTCCTTCTGAAATAGATCCCACGTTATCTGATTCTTCAGTAAATGTCGAACCACTGATTCCCACCATAAATAAGCCTCCCCTTGCAGTAATGATACAGCACAAATCAAACTCTCCCGGAGGGTACAATCCAATTACTGTAAAATTCTCTTTGTCGATTCCATCCAATTTTCAGCAGTTGATGGATCAGCTCCTTTTAGACCCATAAATTCAGTGGCACAATACTTTCTCAATTCCTTTATTGGGGCACGTCTTTGAGTTGGAACTGAAATCGTAGCAGGAACAGTTTTCGCTACTCTTTGTAGTGCATTGGTAATTTTTCTCAATATATCAGAATCATCTCTATCATTTCTTCTTTTTCCTCTAGAAGGTTGATTTCTTATAGGATTTATGCTAGGTGTTACCGACTCGGTTTCATCTAATCCATACGACTCTTCATCACCACTATACATTTCCTGATCGGTATCTTCTATTCTTTCATCTGACATCTTTAATCTATAAAACAAAACAAACAAATAGGTCAGCATCCAAGATTCCGACTCAATTTTGACTAGACTTTGGCATGTACTTCTAAATTCACTTCCGAGCCCGATTTAGCCCCAGAATAAACTAAACTTGATAGCTCTGATACCAACAATAGTAACACGCCCTAACCCTAAATTGTCACCGGAACAGGGTTAGATGCATTACTGGATAATCAGATAATTTATGATTAATATTCAAATAATTATCAAACATATTATAATATAATCATAAGTTCATATAAAACTTTTTCTAATTGGCTCTTTTTTTTTTTAGAAAAAATTCATTATAACCCCTTTATAAATATTTAACTTTCCCTGCAAATTCAAATCGCAACCAGGTTCAAAACCAATATCACAATCCATACAATTTCATATTAAATATACCTATACATAGCTCAACATTAACTCAATAATTTACTAAGTAAACATTACATATATTGTTTATTTAAATAAACTTTATTCATTCTATTTCAGCTTGTTCCCAACTATACCATATATGTTATGATAATTCTATTTTCATTTCATTAAACCTAGTATCAAAAGATCATGTTAGTATTAATTATACCAAATATATCATATAAATTTTCATACTATTTCATTAGTTTAAATACCAAAATACCAAATACCATTCTTTACAACAAAATTATATAGTATTTTAAGGTGACCAAAATAACACCTATGTACATGCCACATTTTCCAAAAGAAGAATACATCACTGAGTTTTTGCGCTGGAGTCGAGATCGCCTAGATGCTGAACCAAGACTTTGAACACCTATTAACCTGCTCACAGAAACAACTGTACGCTGAGTATTTTATACTAAGTGGTATTACCATAATTCAAATTATAAACATAATAATCATGTAAATTAAATCATCTACTTTAATATTTACTAAACCAATTCAAACATAAATTTGGCATTCTCAATATATTCATACAATTGAATTTAGCTATTCGTCAATTGAAATCATAAACATTCATGTTGAGCCATTGTTTATTCCATGAACCACTAATTCATGCTTTCCATTCCCATACTCACATTCAAATCACATTTTCAATTCATGTTCTATTTTTACATTTCTTACAGTGGCTCAACCGATTCATTTTATTCAACTTAACTATTCTTTTAATGACCCCAATTAACAGACTCGGACTTTGGCGGATACACGGATCCAACCAAACACACTAGTTTGGCACCCAGTGGCTCATCGAATAGTTTGAAGCAAAGTTGACACCCAGTGTCTCATCGGCCTAGGCGAAGTAAAGTGGTACCCAGTATCTCATCGAATCTATCCGAAGTAAAATAGTGACACCCTATGTCTCATCGACTCGAGGTCGAAGTATCCCTAAACACTTCCAATCCTATGGACTGCCAACTATATCCGACTCAGCCCGACTAGTTAATAGGGTTTCCGGATCACATATAAATCTCAATTAAATTTAGCCGCAATTTCTCACATTTTCAATTCAATCATTTTCCACTTTTCAATCAATTTTCAATTCACATATTCATAATTTAATACACTTTCTCAATTCAATATGCATTTCAATTATTCACATATAATCAAAATTCAATTTAAATTGATTCAATTTAATACTAATACTTACCATGCATATTAACTTAAAATTCAACAATTAATAATAATTAATTTGAATTATAGTAATACTAACACGTATTTCTCATTCAATTCAATTTTCTATATTCAATTCAATAAAATTACTTACCTCAATATTTATTTACTATAAAATAAATAAATTTAAAATTAATACTTAATAATAATTAACTTGAATTATAGTAATACAAACCCGGATTTCGCGATTACTCCTCGATAACTTTCTCCTTTCCTTTTCGTGCCAATGCTTCAGGTTCTTTGTTAGCTACGAAAATAATAATAATAATTTACACTATTAATTACAGCATTAATTAAAAATAATAATAACTGAATTTCTATCCAATTTATACCCTAATTCCAATTTAATCCTAATTAACTCATCTACTTTTCTAACTTAATTCATACTTTATTTCTATTCAATTTCCTTCCATATTCTACTTAACTATCTAATGTTTATAATAAAACTCTAATTTAAAACTTCTTTCAATATTACAAATGTACACTTATAAATATTTTTACATTTTATATTATCATGACCATCCATTTGTCTTTCTTTTATTTATTTATTATAGAAAAATCTTATAATATAATTAATATAAATTATAATTTATTTTAATAACAAGTATAAATACTACAATTGTACACATATATTTTTGTACATTTCTACAATTTCAATACCATACAATTGTCATACTTTCAATTTATTTACTAATAAAAATCTCCTAATATAATTATTTAATTAGTAATTATCTTTTAAATTTTCAAGTAAATAAATAAATATAATACAAATGTATATATTCACATTATTACAAATGTCACTATCTAATTTGTTCATTACACAAAAATCTCACAATTTAATTATTTTATCCAATAAATATCTTTTACTAATTAAATAAAATATCACAAATATATATATGTCTCTATTAATACACTTGTATTAAATCACTACCATACATTTGTCTTTATTTAACTTACTTCATAATAATAATAATAATTATTATTATTATTATTATTATTATTATTATTATTTAATATTAAACCTTAATTATTTTTAATTAAATATTATGTAATATCTTCAATTCAATCAACTTATGCCGCCTCATATTTAAGAATTGGCTTAATTGCCATTTTGGCTCTTTATACTTTCTTTTAATATATAATTCAATTTTTACCCCTTATTCAATTTAATCCTTTTTACTAATTACTCTAAATTAGGCTAAATTCACCTAATTAATACCTAATTAGACACACCACTAGGCTCATAAATATTTTTAATAATTAGTTTTGAACTTATTTCATTAAGACGAAGGCCCTATAACTCACTTTTTCGGTGCTCGTGAATTTTGGTTCATTACAATTCACAAGCATATTATCCCTTATACGGGCTCACAGAGCCCCAAAACAAACATTGGGTGTGGATCGGGACTAAACTGAGGACTTTCGGAACCTTTTGTGCTAGTTAGAAAAAACAATTTCTTATTTTGGAGGGTTACACGTCCGTGTGGGTAGGCCGTGTGGTCACACACGCCCGTGTGGCTTGGGACACACCCGTGTCCTCAGGCCTTGTAACTCTCTATTTATGATGTCATCAACACAATTAGGGTCACATGGCCAAGTCACACGCCCGTGTTCTTAGGCCGTGTGGTGAATTAAATTCCAAAAATTCAGGTGTAGAGTTCACACGGCCAGGGCACACGCCCATGTCTTGAGACTGTGTCCTGCACACGGCCGTGTCTTTGCCCATGTGTTTATTATTGGGCATTATATTTTACCTAATTAGGGTGCAAAGGACACACGGCCGGATCATATGCCCATGGGGCAGACTGTGTGCCACACACGGTCTAGACATACGCTCATGTGTCTACCCGTGTGGACAACTATAAGGCTATTTTCCAAGCCTTTTGCCACCCTTAGACACTAACATACTTAGACATATTTCGTGGCACACAACATGTCACCTTTTAACAATTAATCATTCCTAATCGAGACTAATTCATGCCTATGAAACGTCACCATTTCACATACTCAAATTAACAAGCTTACTTAAGGCATTCCATACCAATTTCATATCCAATTAATGTTATTAATCTACTCTTATTTCACACATTTAAACCATGATGATAACCATACTAATTTGTCATCATTCATTCACCATACTTATATGCCATATAACACCATCCATCATCATGAAGACTTTAACACATGCATGCATGAATAATTAGGTTTACAACCCCCAATATGAGCCACATCTCATGGCCTTATACAAAATGAATCAAATTTCATTATAAGCCAACACACTTGGCTAAACCAATATGACACATAACAAAATGACCAAGTCCCTATACATTCCATACTCAAAATGTTAAGACAACTATATCCAATTGATAGTATGATCGAGCCTCCGACGTCCTTCGATCTCTGAGCTAGCTTGGCGATAGTATAAGAAAATGGAAAAGAGAGGGGAGTGAGTATAAAACTTAGTAAGTTCACATGCAAATAAATAGCAACATAACATTAATACTATACAATTAACATAACATGATTTACATATATGTCATCATAGTTACATAGGCATAACTTACTCATTTTCAATCTTACCAAAAGTTCATCACATACCGAGCTCATTCATATGGGTTTTTCATACATACCTATACCAACTCATAACACATTGTCATATTTCCTCATCATTGACTTACTTGTCGAATAACTCACTGATTAACCTGTTGAACACTTGGAATACTATCGAATACACGAAAAGTTTACACAAAGTGCTTCATACGTAGCCACATGCTACCTCTTATCACATATTATTACACATTGCTCGCTCTCGAGCTAATCACGAGGCTGCTCACAAGATGTAACTACATGGGCTGCTCACACAAGCTGACAGTCAGGACATAACTACTTGGGCTGCTTACACAAGCTGACAGTCAGGACGTAACTACTTGGGCTGCTTGCACAAGTTGACAGGTACTCGTAACACATTGCAGGCTACCCAGCCACTGGTAGAACGTACAAGACTAGCACCCAGATTCACATAGACACATATCGCATAACTTATGAGCTCAACACATATAGTTCCTAGTGACATGTCACTCATATCCTAAACTATTCCTAAGGTTCAAATGGGATTTTCTCGATGTCACATATTCATTGAACTCATTCACAATGTTATTCATACACTCATCATAACAATTAAACATAGAGACTCATACATTAATAAAACATTAAAACATGAAACAACATTGCATTATTTAAACATGAACTTACCTCGATACAAAATATGGACAGTTAATTTGTTTTAGTCCAAAATCTTATTCTTTCCCCGGTCTAGGTCCGGACTCCATTTTTCTTGATCTATAATAGCAAATTCAGCTCATTTAACCATCACATTATTCAAATCAGTCCAAAAACTATATTTGGAAAAAGTAAGATTTTGCCCCTAAATTTTTACATATTTACAGATTAGTCTCTAGGCTTGTAAAATGAAATGTGTCCATTTTCTTTGTGACCCAAGCCTAGCTGACCCTAACACATGCTCATAACAACCCACACTTTCCTTCAAATCAGATTTTTACTACTCATTTTTACAATTTTTACAAAAATGTCCTTTAGGTGTTTTCATACAAAATCACTTAGAAAAAGATGTTTATCACACACCAAAATTTCATATTTCTCCATTAAACATCAAAATACATGCATGTCACACATGGGTAAGTTTTTAAAATGAAACCTAGCTCAAAATAATCGTAGAAATAGCTAGATCATGCTTCAAGGATCTAAAAAACATAAAGAACATTAAAAAAAGGTTAGAGAGTACTTACAATCGAGCTTGAAAGGATGAACAAAACCCTAGCTATGGCTCCTTAGAATTTTCGGTAATGAGGGAGGAAGATGGACACAATTTTGACTTATTTTCCCCTTTTTATTCTTTTATTAACCAAATGACAAAAATTCCATTAAGGCCTTTCTTTCAAAATTTTCCTATTCATGTCCATTTTTGCCCATAAAAATAGAATTTCATTAAATTGCTATTTAAGGACCTCTAATATAATCCATGGAAATTTCATGCTTAAAGCTTCTAGAACTCACATTTTGTAACTTTTGCAATTTAGTCCTAAATGTCAAATTTGACTCTTTATCAATAAAATTTCTTCATGAAATTTTCACACAAGCATGCAATCATATCATAGACCTCATAATAATCACAAAATAATTATTTCTACTTCAAATTTGTGGTCTCAAAACCACTATTTTGACTAGACCCTAATTTAGGATGTTACACTATCCATCAATTTTATCAGTATATTTTAATACTTTGGTTATGGTTATAATGACATGTATATGTGGACTATGTTTAATGATTAGTTGATGATATTGGCATGTAATTTTGCTATGACTTTGTGAAACTTATGTTATTTTGATGTGTTGATGGTTGGTGTACTTTTGGCACTTTGATACTTAATGGTTGGTGTTTATATGATCAAATTGATGCATAGCTTTTATGACCAAAGAGGTAAGTATTTGCATGTTTGCAAAATTATCATTCAAGGCATGAATTGACATGGAATTTAGTTAAGCATAATTGGTTGAATTATGAACCATTTGGTATGTTTGAATGTGAATTTGGCTTGTGGTCAATTATGGTATAACTTGTTATATATATGGATGGAATATGGTTTACTTTGGAAAGGTATTGAACTGGATGTGCATGCCGTAAATATGGTATATAAATGTCGGTTGTTTGGTACCATTTAGAAATGGTTGGTTTGTGTCATTTAGGTGGATTGATGATGCATGTGAAGAATGGTCAAAAGGGTTAAGTTATTTTGATATAGCATGATTCTAATATGGTATGGTTGATATGTATCAATTGTGATATGTTTTGGCATGGAAGCAAATTAGTTGATAAATGGTAAATGTACCCATGTTTAGGTTGACTTGAGGATTTATGTTTGAGGTGCCTTTTGGCATATTGGTTTTATGGATAAATGAGCTATTGAACTGGTCTACATGTTTTGGGTATGTTTTAAAACTTGAAATAGGTGCAAATGGCTTGAATGTGTGGGCATGAATTGGGTGAAAGAAATAGCTTGAAAATGGCATATTTCTTGTCCACACGGCCTAAGACACAGGTGTGTGACTTAGTCGTGTGTGACACACAGCCATGCAACATGGCTGTGTGTCCCTTGTAGGTTTTTAAATGTTGCATTTCTAGAGTTACACTGCCTAGCACACGGGCCTATAGCTTGGCTATGTGAACCAAGTCAGAGAGTTACACGGGCATGGGCACGGGTTGGGACATGGCCATGTGTCCTTACTTCAAATGTCCACACGGCCTGAGACACGGGTGTATGCATCAACCTTGTGAGTCACATGGTTATGTGACCACTGCAGTGTGAATTTTTCCATCTTTTTCCATGAAGTTTTAAATGTTTTCGATTTAGTCTCGAATCATTTCTAAAGTGTTTCTAAGGCCTTGAGGGCTCAAATTAGGGATGTTATGTATATGTTTGGTTGGATTTTTCAATGATTATTAAAAGTTGAGAATAAATGACTTGAGTTATGTTTTTACGATAATACTTTGTAACCCTATTTCGGTGACGGATACGGGTTAATGGTGTTACATAATGCCTAAAAGAAAGGAAAAAAAACTAAAGACTAGATTTACAAAGGAAAACTTATAATATCAAAATCCATCCTTAACAAGTGTTTAAGAGCCTATTTATAGAGTTAGGATTGTCGTTGTAATCAACCCTAGGTCAGCTGATGCTCTTTCTTTTAACTTTTGATTATGTGGATAAAATGCCCCAGACTCGTAATTATTACTCGTACAGGACCGATGTACGACACCCAAGTGCCTGTGTTGTGACATCAAAGCCAATATACTCAGGTTTAGGGTAGCTTCAGGGGTGTGTAGCGACTTCCCATGGTTGTGTTACGACACCAAAGTCAGTATTGAGATTCTTGCATTCTTCTCCCTATGTTGCGACATTGAACTTCCCGTGTTGCAACATAGTGATCAGTATTGAGTTTATACGCCTTTTGATTGCCTCTTGGACACTCACTAAGTTTATTAGCTCACCTTTAGGCCTCATTTGGCCCTAAGGTCAATAAAAGACTCAAAATATAGTTTTTATTTGTGACAGCCCAAAATTGACCCTAGTCGGGATGTGGTTTCGGGACCACAAAATCGAGGCATAAAAATAATTTAAAATTTATTTTGATGCCTATGATATGTGTTAATTTGTGTGTGACATTTTTGATGTTTCGATTTAGTGTTATAAATGCGAATTTCACTAGAAAGGACCTAGTAGTGAACTTTGAAAGTATGATGGGAAATGTGTGATGACTAGTTGCTCATGCATGCAAAAATAAGGATTTGCATGTCAAATTCCCCCAACATGAAGTGGCGGCCATGGCAAGAGAGGATGGGCAAAACATGTCATGAAACATGTTTTGTTGGTGCATTAGGGAGAAATAATAAACAAAGGTGTATGGGTAAGAAAAGAATGAAAAAAATGTGTGTGAGTGAGGTATTCCCCCCATTGCCGTGAGTTGTAGAGAAGGAAAGAAAAAATTTTGTTCATCCTTTCTTTGAGCCAAAACTAAGGAAGAAGGAGGATTTTTGCTTCATGCTTGGTTTGGAAGAGATCTAGAAGGAGATTTGGCTAAGTTTGCATCAAGATTAAGGTATGTATGAGGTTGTGTTAGGAGTTTCATGCATGTTTTGGTTGCTAACTTGATGTGCATGTTAGCCATGGCTCAAATCTTTGTTAAGCCATGGAAATGGTATTTGGCCAAAGTTGTTATGGTGATAAAGCCATTGCATGCTAAGTGTGAAGCTTGATGATGATGCATGCAATGATGGATTGTCTACTCTTGAGTAAGATTTTGAGCTTTCTTTTGTTTTATCATGATTGAAGTTAAAAGGAGTATGATTGTCATATTCGGCCATGATGCATTCATGAGCATGGTTCATGCTTCTTGCATGTTAGTTAAAATTTTTGTTTTGGATGGCTATGGACACCTTGAAATTCGCCATGCTCATATATGTATATATATGTTTGCACATGATGTTTTGGTTATGAAGGAAGTGATGAATAAGTTTGTTTAAAGAAGAAGATGTTGAAGAATAATTGTGAAACTTGCAAGCACAATTCGGCCTAGCACACATATAAGTGCTTGATGCTATATTATAAGTTTTGAGCCACAATATGCAAAGCATTAACTAGTAAAATGCATGCTGTTTTTGTGAGGTATTAAGTGCATAATTGGCCTCAACATGTACATGAATATTCGGCCTTGGGTAGCCTATTGAAGGCCTTAGCATTTCCTAGATGCTCGAATAAATTGTATTGAATTGCTTGATTAGTATAAAATGTGCGTGACCATTGTGTATTCAAGCTAAAGGGTGGCCATATGACCATTTAAACTCCTTGTCATATTCGGCCATAAGCTAGCACAATGAGGTTTTAATAAATTGAATTTGTTTGAATTAGCTCAAGAGCTTAGAGGGCCACAATTGGACAAGGGGAAGGAGAAAGTGATCGAATAGCCGAAAAAGCCGTTCGACAACATCCGAGGTAAGTCCTCAAGAAGTGACCCTACTTGAATTATGTGAAATAAAGTATGGATGTGTATTGGTTATTGATTATGTGTGCATGAGTATTTGAATTCTACCGGGCTAAGTCCGAAGGCGAATATGCTTGTGACTATAATTGCGTTTGAGCCTTAGTAATGAAAATGAAATATGTATGTCCAATGATAATTGATGTATGTGTTCATGGGAAATTGAATGATATCCGGGCTAAATCCCGAAGACAATTATGCTGGAAATTATATCCGGGTTAAGACCCGAAGGCAATTGTGCTAGTGGCTACATCCGGGCTAAGACCCGAAGGCATTCGTGCGAGACATTCTATCCGGGCTAAGACCAAGGCATTTGTGCACATGGTTATATCCGGTTATATTCGAAGAATCTTGGGCTGGAGGTGAGTGTTGGTTGCTGTAATAAATTCAATGAGTACACTCAAAAGCCCAAAGAATGAGAATGCGTTTATATGTGCATTGGAAAGTCGACATGTTTGAGCAACATTCGCTCAATCGACTAATGAATTTCAGTTATTGAATTGATTGATACTTTGTGAAATTATATAATGATGAAGTGTGAAGTAAGAATGTGTATTAATGAAATGATGCATTTGGCTATGTGAATGTATTGCTGTAATTAGAGTTGATTATATTCCTTGAGACTTACTAAGCATAAAAATGCTTACCCCGTTGCTTTGGCTCTCAGTTTTCTAGATTTCGCTCGAAGCAATCGGATTTGGGATCGTTGAAGTCGAAGTCATCCACACTATCAAGCCTCCATTTTGGTATAAATTTTGGTTGAACTTGAGATGGCATGTATAGGACTACCCCTTGTTGGTTAAATATGTTGTGATGTATATATGTACGGCCATGCGAAAATGGCTCGAAAAAGGAAGCATGAACTTAGACTATTTGTGGTTTGTATGTATATATTTGGTGTCATGATGTGGCTATGGATTGGAAATGGGAATGTTGGTCACATGATCAGCCATTGGCATGGTTAAAATGATCATATATGAACCTATGTATGGCAAGACTAGTTGGTTCATGGAGACTACCAAATAGGTAAGACCTACCTTAAAACAGATGCTGCCAGCTGCAGTGACGTGAATGTGAAAATCACCAAAATTTGTAGGAATGGTATTAAATAGTGAATAAGCTATGTAAATGAACCTTGATGAGTCTATTTTCATATGGAAGAAACGAAATGGTCATAGGAGTTACATGTTAAGAGATATTAAGGCTATTGTGAGACAGGGCCAGAACGGTTTCTGGGTCCCCTGTCACAACTTTAAAAATTTACTATAAATTATACATAAAGAATTAGGAGTCATGCCTTATATTTACAGATTCCATTTTGAGTCTAGTTTCATTAGAAACAAACGGAACCAGTGTTAAAGCCCTGTACAGAGAGATATTCAAGTTATAACGCACGAAGGTCAGAGCAGTCGATCCCTGCAACATGGGTGACTTTAACTAATAAACTGTACCAATTGGCCCGACCAAAAATTCTAGAAATAAATCCATGGATGGATATATGAGTCTAAATTCAGGGAAAATTTACGAAACCAGTTTCCGAGTTTTGAAACTTGAGATATGATTTTTAAGGCGACAGTGACTCAGTTTTCCAGCCTGACTGGAAATGTCAAATTGGTGGGCAAAACATGTGAACTTGGCTTGTTAACCCCTCGTGTCCGACACCGGCGTTGGTCTCGGGTTCGGGGTGTTACATTATTGATAGGTATCAGAGCCACGGTTTAGTCGATTATAGGACTACCGTGATGTGTTTGGGGTCTAGCTATACATGCCATTAAATGATGAATCGATAGTGTGGTGATTTCTGACAATTTGACTTTGTGTTTGTTTATAGCAATGGATCCCGATCCCAACCGAGCGATAGCTGATGATGTGGAGAGTGTGGCGCCTGCTCCTGCGCAAGGGACAGCGCCGGCGGACTCTCAACCTATGGCCAGCAATCCGAATGACGAGGCTAGGCAAGCCTTTTATAGTGTGATGAACGAAGGGTTTAATCAATACATTCGAACTAACACTGTGACAGCCCAAAATTGACCCTAGTCGGAAGGTGGTCTCGGGACCACAAAACCGAGGCATAAAAATAATTAAAAATTTATTTTGATGCCTATAATATGTGTGTGCTCATGTATGACATTTTATGATGATTGATTTAGTGTTATAAGGGTGAATTCCACAAGAAAGGACTTAGTAATGAACTTTGAAAGTATGATAGGGAAATGTGTGATGACTAATTAAAGCATGCATGCAAAATAATGGACTTGCATGTCAAATTCCCCTTTATAGGTGGTGGCCGGCCATGACAAGGGAGGATGGGCTAAACATGTCATGAAACATGTTTTGTTGGTGCATTAGGGTGAAATAATAAACAAAGGTGTATGGGTGATAAAAAATGAAAAAAAATGTGTGTGAGTGTGGTAATCCCCCCATTGCCGTGAGTTGTAGAGAAGGAAAGAAAAAATTTTGTTCATCCTTTCTTTGAGCCAAAACTAAGGAAGAAGGAGGATTTTTGCTTCATGCTTGGTTTGGAAGAGATCTAGAAGGAGATTTGGCTAAGTTTGCATCAAGATTAAGGTATGTATGAGGTTGTGTTAGGAGTTTCATGCATGTTTTGGTTGCTAACTTGATGTGCATGTTAGCCATGGCTCAAATCTTTGTTAAGCCATGGAAATGGTATTTGGCCAAAGTTGTTATGGTGATAAAGCCATTGCATGCTAAGTGTGAAGCTTGATGATGATGCATGCAATGATGGATTGTCTACTCTTGAGTAAGATTTTGAGCTTTCTTTTGTTTTATCATGATTGAAGTTGAAAAGGAGCATGATTGTCATATTCGCCATGATGCATTCATGAGCATGGTTCATGCTTCTTGCATGTTAGTTAAAATTTGTGTTTTGGATGGCTATGGACACCTTGAAATTGCCATGCTCATATATGTATATATATGTTTGCACATGATGTTTTGGTTATGAAGGAAGTGATGAATAAGTTTGTTTAAAGAAGAAGATGTTGAAGAATAATTGTGAAATTGTAAGCACATTCGCCTAGCACACATATGAGTGCTTGATGCTATATTGTAAGTTTTGAGCTACAATATGCAAAGCATTAACTAGTAAAATGCATGCTGTTTTGTGTGGTATTAAGTGCATAATTGGCCTCAACATGGACAAGTATATTCGCCTTGGGTAGCCTATTGAAGGCCTTAGCTTTTCCTTGATGCTCGAATAAATTGTATTGAATTGCTTGATGTAGTATAAAATGTGCATGACCATTGTGTATTCAAGCTAAAGGGTGGCCATATGACCATTTAAATTCCTTGTCATATTCGCCATAAGCTAGCACAATGAGGTTTTGATAAATTGAATTTGTTTGAATTAGCTCAAGAGCTAAGAGGGCCACAATTGGACAAGGGAAGGAAAAAGTAATCGAATAGCCGTAAAAGCCGTTCGACAACATCCGAGGTAAGTCCTCAAGAAGTGACCTTACTTGAATTATGTGGAATGAAATATGGATGTATTGATTATTGATTTATGTGTGTATGAGTATTGAATGATACCCGGGCTAAGTCCAAGGCGATTATGTTAGTGATTATAATTGTGTTTGAGCCTTAGTAACGAAAATAAATATGTATGTCCAATGATTATTGATGTATGTGTGCATGAGAAATTGAATGATATCCGGGCTAAGCCGAAGACAATTATGCTGGAAATTATAACGGGTTAAGACCAAGGCAATTGTGCTAGTGGCTACATCCGGCTAAGACCGAAGGCATTCGTATGCGAGTCATTCTATCCGGCTAAGACCGAAGGCATTTGTGCAAATCGTGATATCCGGGTTAAGTCCCGTGAGGCCTTGGTGCGGGTTACCATAACCGGGCTATGTCCCGGCGATTGATCGAGTAGCGACATCCGTTTAAACTCGAAGGTATGTGATTTGAAAATTATAAGCTTGCTGGAAAATTTCAGCTAATGCACTTGTGAAATTTCCCAATGACAAGGTAAGTGCGGTGTGTGCTTTGCGCTAGGAGTAGAGCGTGTGAATATCCGCTCCTATGATGGAACGAGTTATCGGCCTTAATGAAGCCGTTATTTGTGTATGAACATAAGAGTTGGGATGGTGAAGTAAGTATGATTATGTGAATGTGCATTAATGAAATGATGCATTTAACTATGTGAATGTATTGCTGTAATTAGAGTTGATTATATTCCTTGAGACTTACTAAGCATAAAAATGCTTACTCCGCTACTTTGGCTCTCAGTTTTCTAGATTTCGCTCGATAGCAATCGGATTCGGGATCGTTGAAGTCGAAGTCATCCACACTATCAAGCCCCCATTTTGGTATAAATTCTTGGTTGAACTTGAAATGGCATGTATAGGACTACCCTTGTTGGTTTAAATATGTTATGATGTATATGTGTACGGCCATGCGAAAATGGCTCGTAATAGTGAAGTATCAACTTAAACTATTTGCGGTTTGTATATATATATATATGGTGTCATGATGTGACTATGAATTGGAAATGGGAATGTTGGTCACATGATCAGCCATTGGCATGGTTAAAATGATCATATGTGGACCTATGTAAGGCAAGACTAGTTGGTTCATGGAGACTACAAAATAGGTAAGACCTACCTTAAAACAGATGCTGCCAGCTGCAGTAACGTGAATGTGAAAATCACCAAAATTTGTAGGAATGGTATTAAATAGTGAATCAGCTATGTAAATGAACATTGATGAGTCTATTTTCATATGGAAGAAACGAAATGGTCATAGGAGTTACATGTTAAGAGATATTAAAGCTATTGTAAGACAGGGCCAGAACGGTTTCTGGGTTCCCTGTCGCAACTTTAAAATTTACTATAAATTATCCAGAAATAATTAGGAGACATACCTTATATGTGCAGATTCCATTTTGAGTCTAGTTTCATTAGAAACAAACGGCACCAGCATTAAAGCCCTGTACAGAGAGATATTCAAGTTATACCGCGCGAAGGTCAGAGCAGTCGATCCCTGTAACATGGGTGACTTTAACTAATAAACTGTACCAATTGGCCCGACCAAAATTCTAGAAATAAATCCATGGATGGATATATGAGTCTAAATTCAGGAAAATTTACGAAACCAGTTTCGAGTTTTGAAACTCGAGATATGATTTTAAGGCGACAGTGACGCAGTTTTTCCAGCCTGACTGGAAATGTCCAATGGATGGGCAAAACAAGTGAACTTGGCTTGCTAACCCCTCGTGTCCGATAATCGCGATGGTCTCGGGTTCGGGTGTTACAATTTTATTGGTATCGAGCCACGGTTTAGTCGATTCTAGGACTACCGTGAGGTGTTTGGGGTCTAGCTATACATGCCATTAAATGATGAATCGATAGTGTGGTGATTTCGACAATTTGACTTTGAGTTTGTTTATAGCAATGGATCCCGATCCCAACCGAGCAATAGCTGATGATGTGGAGAGTGTGGCGCCTGCTCCCGACAAGGGACAGCGCCGGACTCTCAAACCTATGGCCAGCAATCCGAATGATGAGGCTAGGCAAGCCTTTTATAGTGTGATGAACGAATGGTTTAATCAATACATTCGAACTAACACGGCTGTCCCACAACCTCCATTCCCGACAAATGCAACCCCAAGACCTACAATACCTCCGTAACTGACCAAATAAGGTCAATTAAGCCCCGATCGATAGGATTCGAAAACATGGGGCCACTGAATTTAAAGCTACGGATGATGATGATGCGAACGAGCTGAATTTTGGTTGGACAACACTATCCGGTGCTCGATGAGCTATCTTGTACACCCGATGAGTGCTTAAAGTGTACCATCTCCTTGCTACGTGATTCCACCTACTATTGGTGGAGTACTCGACTCGTGGTACCTAGAGAGCAAGTGACTTGGGAATTCTTTCAAACCAAGTTCGAAAAAAAAAAAAAGAAAAAAAAGTGAAAGTATATCATCAGAGAGTCATCGACCAAAAGCGAAGGAATTTCTTGATCTTAAGCAAGGTTCTATGTCGGTTACCGACTATGAACGAAAATTTGTGAGGCTTAGCCGATACACGCGAGAATGCATTTCGTCCGAAGCTATTATGTAAACGCTTCGAGGATGGGCTGAATGATGATATAAGGATGTTCGTTGGCATTCTCGAAATCGAGAGATCGTAGTACTTGTTGAGCGAGCTTGTAAAGTCGAAGAGCTTAGAAAGGAGAAACAAAAAGCTGATGTGGGAATTGGAGAATTCGAAAGAGGTCCTCGGAAAGTCTCTTCAACAGCAATCAAGAGATTTGAGATGATGTGAACCGGTCTAGAGGCGCTTTGGGCTTTTCTAGACGAGGACGCGATCGACCCCTGTGACCACACGAGTCACTTGATCGCCGATGGTGGAAATGATCGCCGAGAGAGGCGGAGTGTCAACATTGTGGCAAATGGCATTCGGGAGCTGTTGGTTTCGTGATCGCTCTCCGCTATAAGTGTGGATCGGCCGACCACTTTAGGAAGGATTGCCCGAGGATGCTTGAGCAGAATGTGAGTCGAGTGGAAACTCGGGTGCTACCATCGCCGAGGTAGGCCACCTAGAAATATGGGCAATGTCATGGCGGTCGAGAGGATCTAGAGATGCTACCATCGGATCTCGAGGCTCGTGCTCCTGCAAGGACTTATGCCATCTGGCGCCGCGAGGATCTTGCCTCTCCGGATGTCATTACCGGTGCTTTCACTCTTTTCAATACTAATGTGATTGCTTTGATTGACCACGGTTCTACTCAATCTTATATATGTGAAACCTTAGCATCCAAGAAGACTTTGCCTATTGAGTCTCATCGAGTTTGTAATTCGGTGTCAAACCCTTGGGTCATTACGTGCTTGTCAACAAAGTGTGCAAGAAAAGTCCCTTAGTGTTCGAGGTTCTTGTTTCCGGCGGACTTGATGCTTTTGCCGTTCGATGAATTCGACGTTATTCTTGGTTTGAATGGGTTGACCATGCACGATGCGGTCGTAAATTGTAAAAGCAAGACTATCGATTTGAGTCTTGCGAATAACGAGATAATTCGGGTTAAGTCTCTGAGACTTAAAGGGGTTGCCATTGTAATATCGCAATGTTGGCCCGAAAATATGTAAGAAAAGAGTCTGAAGCATACCTTGCGACGTGTTCGATGACAAGGAATCGAAAAAAACCCAAATCTGTGCGTGGTTTGTGAATACCGGATGTTTTCCCTGAAGAATTGCGGGTTTACCACTGTTCGGAAATAGAATTTGGCATCGAATTGGTACTGGTACCACTCCAATTTCGATAGCTCCGTATCGTATGGCACCAACGGAATTAAAGGAGTTGGAAGCTCGGTTGCAAGAATTGGTGGATAGAGGTTTTGCTCGCTTGAGTTTTTCGCCTTGGGTGCACCGGTGTTGTTCGTGAAAAGAAGGATGGAACCATGCGGTGTGCATCGATTATCGTCGACTTAATAAAGCGATAATAAAGAACAAATATCCGTTGCCACGTATCGATGACTTGTTCGATCAACTAAAGGAGCCTCGGTGTTCTCGAAAATAGATTTGAGATCGGGCTATTATCAATTGCGAATCCGAGATTGGACGTACCCAAGACCGCCTTGAGCGAGATATGGTCACTATGAGTTCCTAGTGATGCCGTTTGGGCTCACTAATGCCCTGCGGTATTTATGGATTTAATGAATCGGATCTTTAGACCATATTTGGATCGATTCAGTAGTCGTGTTCATTGATGACATCTTGGTCTATTCAAGAAATGAGACCGAACATCTTGAACACTGCGGTTAGTGCCGCAAATTTTACGGGATAAGCAATTATATGCTAAGTTCAAGCAAGTGTGAGTTCGGTTAGAGAGGTTAGCTTCTTGGGTCATGTGGTATCTGATCGAGTATTCGAGTCAACCCGAATAAAATTTCAGCCATACTTAATTGGAAGCCTCGAGAAATATTCTCGAGGTTGAAGCTTTTTGGGGCTTCTTAGGTTATTACCGACAATTTGTAAAGGCTTCTCAACGATAGCCACGCCGATGACGGCTACTCCAAAAGGATGTTAAGTTCGAATGGACGGAGAAATGCCAAAAAGTTTCGATCAACTGAAAACTTATTTGACTGAAGCCCCAATTCTAGTGCAACCCGAGTCCGGCAAAAGCTTGTCATCTATAGCGACGCCTCTCTACTTGGGTTAGGTTGCGTATTAATGCAAGAAGGTCGAGTTGTGGCCTATGCGTCGAGGCAATTAAAGCCACATGAGAAAAATTATCCGACTCATGATCTCGAATTGGCCGCCATCGTATTCGCCTTAAAGATTTGGTGACATTACTTATTTGGTGAAAGGTGCCATGTATACTCGGATCACAAAAGTCTCAAATATTTGATGATCCAAAGAGACTTAAATCTGCGACAAAGACGTTGGCTCGAGCTGTTAAAAGATTACGAGCTGGTCATTGACTATCACCCGGGAAAGGCGAATGTGGTTGCGGATGCCTTGAGTCGTAAATCATTATTCGCTTTACGAGCGATGAACGTGCACTTGTCATTCGATCCGATAGTGTGTTAGTAGCTGAATTGAAAGCCAAACCACTATTGATACATCAAATTCGAGAAGCACGTAAAGTCGACGACGAGTTGGGCGCAAACGCGAAGTGAGTGTGTTCCAAACAAGGATTCGAGTTTCAAATCGATGATAACGATTGTTTGAGGTTCAAAAGTCGTCTGTGTGTTCCAAAGAATTGAACTCATTTCGATAATTCTGAATGAAGCCCATTGTAGCCGAATGGCAATCCACCCGGGAGTAACGAAGATGTACAATGATTTGAAACGCGTCGGTTTTGGTGGCATGGTATGAAGCGAGACATCTCCGACTTTGTTTGAGATGTTTAATATGTCAACAAGTGAAAGCGGAACATCGTGCCTTGAGGATTACTTGACCAATCACGATACCCGAGTGGAAATGGGATCGAGTCACAATGGACTTTGTATCCGGACCGCCATTGTCGACAAGTAAGAAGGATGCGGTTTGGGTCGTGGTAGATCGATTGACTAAGTCGCCCACTTTGTCCCCGTGACGCACGGATTTTTCAATTGACAAATTAATTTGAATTGTACGTTTCTCAGTTGTGAGATTACACGGGTGCCTATTTCCATCGTGTCGGATAGAGATCCAAGATTTACCTCGCGATTTTGGAAAAAGTTGCAAGAAGCTTTGGGTACCAAGTTGCATTTCAAGACCGCCTTTCACCCGCAAACCGATGGTCAATCCGGCGGATAATTCGAGATACTTGAGGATATGTTAAGATGTTGCGTCCTCGAGTTTAGTGGTTTATGGGAACGGTATTTGCCGTTGATTGAATTCGCTACAACAACACTTTCAATCAAGTATTAAGATGGCACCCTACGAGGCCTTGTACGGTCAGTAAATGCCGTACACCATCGTTTTGGACCGATCTCGGTGAAAGCAAGATTTTCGGTGGATTTGATTAGGGATGCTGAGCAGAAAGTGAAAGTAATCCGTGAAAGTCGAAGATAGCCTCCGATCGTTAGAAGTCGACGTGGACTGAAGCGTAAGGATATCGAGTATCGTGGGTGATAAAGTGTTTCTCAAGGTATCGCCTTGGAAAAAGATACTCGATTCGGTACCGTAAGGGCAAGTTGAGCCCGAGGTTCGTTGGGCCATATGAGATATCCGGCGAGTCGATCCGGTGGCATATCGTTTGATTTTGCCCCCTGAACTCGAAAAGGTTCACGATGTCTTTCACGTTTTGATGCTTTGACGCTATAGATCCGATCCATCGCACGTGATTAGTCCATCAGAAATTGAAATTCAAGCTAATATGAGTTATGAGGAAGAACCGATTCGTATCCTATCACGAGAAGTGAAAGAGTTGTGAAACAAGCGGGTTCCGCTAGTAAAAGTGTTATGGCTCAAGCACGGGATAGAAGAAGCTACTTGGGAGACCGAGAACTCTATGAAAGAGCGATATCCAAACCTATTTACGGTAAGATTTTCGGGACGAAAATTTCTTAAGTGGGGAGAGTTGTGACAGCCCAAAATTGACCCTAGTCGGAAGGTGGTCTCGGGACCACAAAACCGAGGCATAAAAATAATTAAAATTTATTTTGATGCCTATAATATGTGTGTGCTCATGTATGACATTTTATGATGATTGATTTAGTGTTATAAGGGTGAATTCCACAAGAAAGGACTTAGTAATGAACTTTGAAAGTATGATAGGAAATGTGTGATGACTAATTAAAGCATGCATGCAAAATAATGGACTTGCATGTCAAATTCCCCTTTTATAGGTGGTGGCCGGCCATGACAAGGAGGATGGGCTAAACATGTCATGAAACATGTTTTGTTGGTGCATTAGGGTGAAATAATAAACAAAGGTGTATGGGTGATAAAAAATGAAAAAAATGTGTGTGAGTGTGGTAATCCCCCATTGCCGTGAGTTGTAGAGAAGGAAAGAAAAAATTTTGTTCATCCTTTCTTTGAGCCAAAACTAAGGAAGAAGGAGGATTTTTGCTTCATGCTTGGTTTGGAAGAGATCTAGAAGGAGATTTGGCTAAGTTTGCATCAAGATTAAGGTATGTATGAGGTTGTGTTAGGAGTTTCATGCATGTTTTGGTTGCTAACTTGATGTGCATGTTAGCCATGGCTCAAATCTTTGTTAAGCCATGGAAATGGTATTTGGCCAAAGTTGTTATGGTGATAAAGCCATTGCATGCTAAGTGTGAAGCTTGATGATGATGCATGCAATGATGGATTGTCTACTCTTGAGTAAGATTTTGAGCTTTCTTTTGTTTTATCATGATTGAAGTTGAAAAGGAGCATGATTGTCATATTCGCCATGATGCATTCATGAGCATGGTTCATGCTTCTTGCATGTTAGTTAAAATTTGTGTTTTGGATGGCTATGGACACCTTGAAATTGGCCATGCTCATATATGTATATATATGTTTGCACATGATGTTTTGGTTATGAAGGAAGTGATGAATAAGTTTGTTTAAAGAAGAAGATGTTGAAGAATAATTGTGAAATTGTAAGCACATTGCCTAGCACACATATGAGTGCTTGATGCTATATTGTAAGTTTTGAGCTACAATATGCAAAGCATTAACTAGTAAAATGCATGCTGTTTTGTGTGGTATTAAGTGCATAATTGGCCTCAACATGGACAAGTATATTCGGCCTTGGGTAGCCTATTGAAGGCCTTAGCTTTTCCTTGATGCTCGAATAAATTGTATTGAATTGCTTGATGTAGTATAAAATGTGCATGACCATTGTGTATTCAAGCTAAAGGGTGGCCATATGACCATTTAAATTCCTTGTCATATTCGCCATAAGCTAGCACAATGAGGTTTTGATAAATTGAATTTGTTTGAATTAGCTCAAGAGCTAAGAGGGCCACAATTGGACAAGGGAAGGAAAAGTAATCGAATAGCCGTAAAAGCCGTTCGACAACATCCGAGGTAAGTCCTCAAGAAGTGACCTTACTTGAATTATGTGGAATGAAATATGGATGTATTGATTATTGATTTATGTGTGTATGAGTATTCAATGATACCGGGCTAAGTCCCGAAGGCGATTATGTTAGTGATTATAATTGTGTTTGAGCCTTAGTAACGAAAATAAATATGTATGTCCAATGATTATTGATGTATGTGTGCATGAGAAATTGAATGATATCCGGGCTAAGCCTCAAGACAATTATGCTGGAAATTATAACCGGTTAAGACCCAAGGCAATTGTGCTAGTGGCTACATCGGGCTAAGACCAGAAGGCATTCGTATGCGAGTCATTCTATCCGGCTAAGACCGAAGGCATTTGTGCAAATCGTGATATCCGGGTTAAGTCCCGTGAGGCCTTGGTGCGGGTTACCATAACCGGGCTATGTCCCAAGGCGATTGATCGAGTAGCGACATCCGGTTAAACTCAAGGTATGTGATTTGAAAATTATAAGCTTGCTGGAAAATTTCAGCTAATGCACTTGTGAAATTTCCCAATGACAAGGTAAGTGCGGTGTGTGCTTTGCTGCGCTAGGAGTAAGAGCGTGTGAATATCCGCTCCTATGATGGAACGAGTTATCGGCCTTAATGAAGCCGTTATTTGTGTATGAACATAAGAGTTGGGATGGTGAAGTAAGTATGATTATGTGAATGTGCATTAATGAAATGATGCATTTAACTATGTGAATGTATTGCTGTAATTAGAGTTGATTATATTCCTTGAGACTTACTAAGCATAAAAATGCTTACTCCGCTACTTTGGCTCTCGGTTTTCTAGATTTATTTCGATAGCAATCGGATTCGGGATCGTTGAAGTCGAAGTCATCCACACTATCAAGCCCCCATTTTGGTATAAATTCTTGGTTGAACTTGAAATGGCATGTATAGGACTACCCTTGTTGGTTTAAATATGTTATGATGTATATGTATACGGCCATGCGAAAATGGCTCGTAATAGTGAAGTATCAACTTAAACTATTTGCGGTTTGTATATATATATATATGGTGTCATGATGTGACTATGAATTGGAAATGGGAATGTTGGTCACATGATCAGCCATTGGCATGGTTAAAATGATCATATGTGGACCTATGTAAGGCAAGACTAGTTGGTTCATGGAGACTACAAAATAGGTAAGACCTACCTTAAAACAGATGCTGCCAGCTGCAGTAACGTGAATGTGAAAAATCACCAAAATTTGTAGGAATGGTATTAAATAGTGAATCAGCTATGTAAATGAACATTGATGAGTCTATTTTCATATGGAAGAAACGAAATGGTCATAGGAGTTACATGTTAAGAGATATTAAAGCTATTGTAAGACAGGGCCAGAACGGTTTCTGGGTTCCCTGTCGCAACTTTAAAAATTTACTATAAATTATCCAGAAATAATTAGGAGACATACCTTATATGTGCAGATTCCATTTTGAGTCTAGTTTCATTAGAAACAAACGGCACCAGCATTAAAGCCCTGTACAGAGAGATATTCAAGTTATACCGCGCGAAGGTCAGAGCAGTCGATCCCTGTAACATGGGTGACTTTAACTAATAAACTGTACCAATTGGCCCGACCAAAAATTCTAGAAATAAATCCATGGATGGATATATGAGTCTAAATTCAGGGAAAATTTACGAAACCAGTTTCCGAGTTTTGAAACTCGAGATATGATTTTTAAGGCGACAGTGACGCAGTTTTTCCAGCCTGACTGGAAATGTCCAATGGATGGGCAAAACAAGTGAACTTGGCTTGCTAACCCCTCGTGTCCGACACCGACGATGGTCTCGGGTTCGGGGTGTTACAAACACGGCTGTTCCACAACCTCCATTCCCGACAAATGCAACCCCCGCACCTACAATACCTCCGGTGACTGACCAAATAAGGTCAAGTAAGCCCCCAGTCGATAGGATTCGAAAACATGGGGCCTTGAATTTAAGGCTACGGATGATGATGATGCCGAAGCGAGCTGAATTTTGGTTGGATAACACTATCCGGGTGCTCGATGAGCTATCCTGTACAGCCGATGAGTGCTTAAAGTGTACCATCTCCTTGCTATGTGAGTCCGCCTACTATTGGTGGAGTACTCTAACTTCTGTGGTGCCTAGAGAGCAAGTGACTTGGGAATTCTTTCAAACCGAGTTCAAAAAAGTATATCATCGAGATTCATCGACCAAAAGCGGAGGGAATTTCTTGATCTTAAGCAAGGTTCTATGTCCGTTATCGACTACGAACAAAAGTTTGTGAGGCTTAGCGACGCTGCGAAAATGCATTTCGTCCAAGCTATTATGTAAACGCTCGAGGATGGGCTGAATGATGATATAAGGATGTTTGTTGGCATTCTCGAGATACGAGAGTTCGTAGTACTTGTTGAGCGAGCTTGTAAAGCCGAAGAGCTTAGAAAGGAGAAACAAAAAGCTGATGTGGGAACTGGAGAATTCCGAAAGAGGTCCTCGGGAAAGTCTCTTCAACAAGCATCGAAGAGATTTCGAGATGATGCGAGCCGGTCTAGAGGCGTTTCGGGCTTTTCTAGACGAGGACGCGATCGACCCCTATGACCACACGAGTCACTTCGATCGCCAGTGGTGGAAATGATCGCCGAGAGAGGGCGGAGTGTCCACATTGTGGCAAATGGCATTCGGGGAGCTGTTGGTTTCGTGATCGCTCCTGCTATAAGTGTGGATCGGCCGACCACTTTATGAAGGATTGCCCGAGGATGCTTGAACAGAATGTGAGTCAGAGTGGAAACCCGGGTGCTACCATCGCCGAGGTAGGCCACCTAGAAATATGGGCAATGTCGTTGGCGGTCGAGAGGATCTAGAGATGCTACCATCGATCGAGGCTCGTGCTCTGCAAGGACTTATGCCATACGCTGCATTGAATCTGTGCCGTGGTTTGTGAATACCGAATGTTTTCCCGAAGAATTACGGGTTTACCACCTGCTCGGAAATAGAATTTGGCATCAAATTGGTACCGGTACCACTCCAATTTCGATAGCCAGATCGTATGGCACCACGGAATTAAAGGAGTTGAAAGCTCGGTTGCAAGAATTGGTGGATAGAGGTTTTGCTCGCCTGAGTTTTTCGCCTTGGGGTGCGCCGGTGTTGTTCGTGAAGAAGAAGGATGGAACCATGCGGTTGCAGATCGACTATCGTCGACTTAATAAAGCGACGATAAAGAACAAGTATCCGCTGCCACGTATTGATGACTTGTTCGATCAAGCTGAAGGAGCCTCGGTGTTCTCGAAAATAGATTTGAGATCGGGCTATTATCAATTGCGAATCCGAGATTGGACGTGCCCAAGAGGCGCCTTGAGCGAGATATGGTCACTATGAGTTCCTAGTGATGCCGTTTGGGCTCACTAATGCCCCTACGGTATTTATGGATTTGATGAATCGGATCTTTAGACCATATTTGGATCGATTAAGTAGTCGTGTTTATTGATGACATCTTGGTCTATTCAAGAAATGAGACCGAACATCTTGAACACTGCGGTTAGTCTTTGCAAATTTTACGAGATAAGCAATTATATGCTAAGTTCAGCAAGTGTGAGTTCGTTAAGAGAGGTTAGCTTCTTGGGTCATATGGTATCTCGCATCGGTATTCGAGTCGATTCGAATAAAATTTCAGCCATACTTCATTGGAAGCCTCCAGAAATATTATCGAGGTTCGAGCTTTTTGGGCTTGCTTAGGTTATTCTTGACGATTTGTAAAAGGATTCTCAACGATAGCCACGATGATGACGGCTACTCCAAAAGGATGTTAAGTTCGAATGGATGAGAAATGTCAAAAAGTTTCGATCAATCGAAAACTTATCGATTGAAGCCCCAATTCTAGTGCAACCCGAGTCCCAAGAAAGAGTTTGTCATCTATAGCGACGCCTCCCTACTTGGATTAGGTTGTGTATTGATGCAAGAGGGTCGAGTTGTGGCCTATGCGTCGAGGCAATTAAAGCCACATGAGAAAAATTATCCGACTCATGATCTCGAATTGGCCGCCATCGTGTTCGCCTTAAAGATATGGCGACATTACTTATTTGGTGAAAGGTGCCATGTGTACTCGGATCACAAGAGTCTCAAATATCTGATGACCCAAAGAGACTTAAATCTGCGACAAAGACGTTGGCTCGAGCTGTTAAAGGATTATGAGCTGATCATTGACTATCACCCGGGAAAGGCGAATGTGGTTGCGGATGCCTTGAGTCGTAAATCATTATTCGCTTTACGAGCGATGAACGTGCACTTGTCTGTCCAATCCGATAGTGTGTTAGTAGCTGAATTGAAAGCCAAACCACTATTGATACATCAAATTCGAGAAGCTCGAGAAAGTCGACGACGAGTTGGGCGCAAAACGAAATTTGAGTGTGTTCGAACAAGGACTCGGAATTTCAAATTGACGATGACGATTGTTTGAGGTTCAAAAGTCGTCTGTGTGTTCCAAAGAATTCGGAACTCATTTCGATAATTCTGAATGAAGCCCATTGTAGCCGAATGGCAATCCACCCGGGGAGTACGAAGATGTACAATGATTTGAAACGTCGGTTTTGGTGGCATGGTATGAAGCGAGACATCTCCGACTTTGTTTCGAGATGTTTAATATGTCAACAAGTGAAAGCGGAACATCAGGTGCCTTCAGGATTACTTCAGCCAATCACGATACCCGAGTGGAAATGGGATCGAGTCACAATGGACTTTGTATCCGGACTGCCATTGTCAGCAAGTAAGAAGGATGCGGTTTGGGTCGTGGTTGATAGATTGACTAAGTAGGCTCACTTTGTCCCCATACGTATGGATTTTTCAATGGACAAATTAGCCGAATTGTACGTTTCTCAGATTGTGAGATTACACGGGGTGCCTATTTCCATCGTGTCAGATAGAGATCCGAGATTTACCTCACGATTTTGGAAAAAGTTGCAAGAAGCTTTGGGTACCAAGTTGCATTTCAGCATCGCCTTTCACCCCCAAACCGATGGTCAATCCGAGCGGATAATTCAGATACTTGAGGATATGTTAAGATGTTGCGTCCTCGAGTTTAGTGGTTCATGGGAACGGTATTTGCCGTTGATTGAATTCGCTTATAACAACGACTTTCAATCAAGTATTAAGATGGCACCCTACGAGGCTTTGTACGGTCGTAAATGCCGTACACCATTGTTTTGGATCGAGCTTGGTGAAAACAAGATTTTCGGGTGGATTTGATTAGAGATCTGAACAGAAAGTGAAAGTAATCCGTGAAAGTCTGAAGATAGCCTCCGATCGTCGAAGTCGACGCGAATCTGAAGCGTAAGGATATCGGTATCGTGGGTGATAAAGTGTTTCTCAAGGTATCGCCTTGGAAAAAGATACTCGATTCTACCGTAAGGGCAAGCCGAGCCCGAGGTTCATTGGGCCATATGAGATATCCGAGCGAGTCGGTCCAGTGGCATATCGTTTGATTTTGCCCCGAACTCAAAAGGTTCACGATGTCTTTCACGCTTCGATGCTTCGACGCTATAGATCCGATCCATCGCACGTGATTAGTCCATCGAAATTGAAATTCAAGCTAATATGAGTTATGAGGAAGAACCGTCGTATCCTATCACGAGAAGTGAAAGAGTTGCGAAACAAGCGGGTTCATTGGTGAAAGTGTTATGGCTCAAGCACGGATAGAAGAAGCTACTTGGGAGACCGAGAACTCTATGAAAGAGCGATATCCAAACCTATTTACGGTAAGATTTTGGGACGAAAATTTCTTAAGTGGGGAGAGTTGTGACAGCCCAAAATTGACCCTAGTCGGGATGTGGTTTCGGGACCACAAAACCGAGGCATAAAAATAATTTAAAATTCATTTTGATGCCTATGATATGTGCTAATTTGTGTGTGACATTTTTGATGTTTCGATTTAGTGTTATAAATGCGAATTTCACTAGAAAGGACCTAGTAGTGAACTTTGAAAGTATGATGGGAAATGTGTGATGACTAGTTGCTCATGCATGCAAAAATAAGGATTTGCATGTCAAATTTCCCCCAACATGAAGTGGCGGCCATGGCAAGAGAGGATGGGCAAAACATGTCATGAAACATGTTTTGTTGGTGCATTAGGGAGAAATAATAAACAAAGGTGTATGGGTAAGAAAAGAATGAAAAAAAATGTGTGTGAGTGAGGTATTCCCCCCATTGCCGTGAGTTGTAGAGAAGGAAAGAAAAAATTTTGTTCATCCTTTCTTTGAGCCAAAACTAAGGAAGAAGGAGGATTTTGCTTCATGCTTGGTTTGGAAGAGATCTAGAAGGAGATTTGGCTAAGTTTGCACCAAGATTAAGGTATGTATGAGGTTGTGTTAGGAGTTTCATGCATGTTTTGGTTGCTAACATGATGTGCATGTTAGCCATGGCTCAAATCTTTGTTAAGCCATGGAAATGGTATTTGGCCAAAGTTGTTATGGTGATAAAGCCATTGCATGCTAAGTGTGAAGCTTGATGATGATGCATGCAATGATGGATTGTCTACTCTTGAGTAAGATTTTGAGCTTTCTTTTTGTTTTATCATGATTGAAGTTAAAAGGAGTATGATTGTCATATTCGCCATGATGCATTCATGAGCATGGTTCATGCTTCTTGCATGTTAGTTAAAATTTGTGTTTTGGATGGCTATGGACACCTTGAAATTGCCATGCTCATATATGTATATATATGTTTGCACATGATGTTTTGGTTATGAAGGAAGTGATGAATAAGTTTGTTTAAAGAAGAAGATGTTGAAGAATAATTGTGAAACTTGCAAGCACAATTCGGCCTAGCACACATATAAGTGCTTGATGCTATATTATAAGTTTTGAGCCACAATATGCAAAGCATTAACTAGTAAAATGCATGCTGTTTTTGTGAGGTATTAAGTGCATAATTGGCCTCAACATGTACATGAATATTCGGCCTTGGGTAGCCTATTGAAGGCCTTAGCATTTCCTAGATGCTCGAATAAATTGTATTGAATTGCTTGATGTAGTATAAAATGTGCGTGACCATTGTGTATTCAAGCTAAAGGGTGGCCATATGACCATTTAAACTCCTTGTCATATTCGGCCATAAGCTAGCACAATGAGGTTTTAATAAATTGAATTTGTTTGAATTAGCTCAAGAGCTTAGAGGGCCACAATTGGACAAGGGGAAGGAGAAAGTGATCGAATAGCCGAAAAAGCCGTTCGACAACATCCGAGGTAAGTCCTCAAGAAGTGACCCTACTTGAATTATGTGAAATAAAGTATGGATGTGTATTGATTATTGATTATGTGTGCATGAGTATTTGAATTCTACCCGGGCTAAGTCCCGAAGGCGAATATGCTTGTGACTATAATTGCGTTTGAGCCTTAGTAACGAAAATGAAATATGTATGTCCAATGATAATTGATGTATGTGTTCATGGGAAATTGAATGATATCCGGGCTAAATCCCGAAGACAATTATGCTGGAAATTATATCCGGGTTAAGACCCGAAGGCAATTGTGCTAGTGGCTACATCCGGCTAAGACCAAGGCATTCGTGCGAGACATTCTATCCGGCTAAGACCAAGGCATTTGTGCACATGGTTATATCCGGTTATATTCCGAAGAATCTTGGGCTGGAGGTGAGTGTTGGTTGCTGTAATAAATTCAATGAGTACACTCAAAAAGCCCAAAGAATGAGGTACGTTTATATGTGCATTGGAAAGTCGACATGTTTGAGCAACATTCGCTCAATCGACTAATGAATTTCAGTTATTGAATTGATTGATACTTTGTGAAATTATATAATGATGAAGTGTGAAGTAAGAATGTGTATTAATGAAATGATGCATTTGGCTATGTGAATGTATTGCTGTAATTAGAGTTGATTATATTCCTTGAGACTTACTAAGCATAAAATGCTTACCCGTTGCTTTGGCTCTCGGTTTTCTAGATTTCGCTCAAGCAATCGGATTTGGGATCGTTGAAGTCGAAGTCATCCACACTATCAAGCCTCCATTTTGGTATAAATTTTGGTTGAACTTGAGATGGCATGTATAGGACTACCCCTTGTTGGTTAAATATGTTGTGATGTATATATGTACGGCCATGCGAAAATGACTCAAAAAGGAAGCATGAACTTAGACTATTTGTGGTTTGTATGTATATATTTGGTGTCATGATGTGGCTATGGATTGAAATGGGAATGTTGGTCACATGATCAGCCATTGGCATGGTTAAAATGATCATATATGAACCTATGTATGGCAAGACTAGTTGGTTCATGGAGACTACCAAATAGGTAAGACCTACCTTAAAAACAGATGCTGCCAGCTGCAGTGACGTGAATGTGAAAAATCACCAAAATTTGTAGGAATGGTATTAAATAGTGAATAAGCTATGTAAATGAACCTTGATGAGTCTATTTTCATATGGAAGAAACGAAATGGTCATAGGAGTTACATGTTAAGAGATATTAAGGCTATTGTGAGACAGGGCCAGAACGGTTTCTGGGTCCCCTGTCGCAACTTTAAAAATTTACTATAAATTATACAGAAAGAATAAGGAGTCATGCCTTATATGTACAGATTCCATTTTGAGTCTAGTTTCATTAGAAACAAACGGCACCAGTGTTAAAGCCCTGTACAGAGAGATATTCAAGTTATAACGCGCGAAGGTCAGAGCAGTCGATCCCTGCAACATGGGTGACTTTAACTAATAAACTGTACCAATTGGCCCGACCAAAAATTCTAGAAATAAATCCATGGATGGATATATGAGTCTAAATTCAGGGAAAATTTACGAAACCAGTTTCCGAGTTTTGAAACTCGAGATATGATTTTTAAGGCGACAGTGACGCAGTTTTCCAGCCTGACTGGAAATGTCAAATTGGTGGGCAAAACATGTGAACTTGGCTTGTTAACCCCTCGTGTCCGACACCGGCGTTGGTCTCGGGTTCGGGGTGTTACATTATTGAATTTAAACTAAATTATGAAAACTTAGATAAAGCATACTAAAAAAATGCTTGTATTCAAGCTCCTCAAGTGCGAAAATTAGTTTAATTTGCTACACTGTATTACGATAGATCAAACTCCCCCTCACTTAAGCCATTGTTTGTCCTCAAGCAAAGCAACAAAAATAACAAATTAAAAGATGACCTTTGAGAAAGTATAGTACAAACATTGGTTTCGGAGTACATAACTAAGCATTTCATATTTAAACATAATCTTCACTTGATATATAACTGGCTTACTACTTTTTAATATATTACGATGTAAACAAATGTTAAGGTTTCCATGCGTATGAGTCCATCAACAAATCATACAAGTAATTGGATTATCCTAGAAGGATACAAATAGTTGAAAATGCAATTGTTTAATATAATGTCAATTCATAAATAGGTATACCTAGATCACATAGGACATTTCGACTTGTAACGTTCTGAGGCTTAGGACAGTTATGAAATTCAAGAATAGTAAACATCAAAATAGTTTCTAGCACGAAAATAGTTTGGCACATCGTATTGTTCCCTATTATTCCCTTTAGTGACCCTTACTCGCTCATCTCCTTATTTCTCCTTCTCTCACATTCCTTATTTCTCCAGTTAGGAAGTTACAACATAATATAAAAATTATAGCTAGCTCAAGAGTTTTTGTGCACCAATAAATGAGTTTTTCAATTTTTGTGACTTCGTCACCTTTTTTCCTTTTGAATACATCTCACTCACAAATTCTTTTACCTTTCAAGTACTTTTTCTACTTGTTTTTATTTCCTTTTTGAATCATTTTCTTTTGTTTTGCACATACTAGCTTACTAATAATTACTAGATCACACTATTTCTTCCTATTTCACTATTTTTTACCAAAAATCTGCCTTGATGTATCTACTTAACCTTCAATACGTATGACCATACATCTATATTCGTGCAGTTCAAGACCAAAGAAAAAGGGTAAATACAAATTAACATTTTTTACTCGGGCCTTGTCTAAAGATTCATGAAAAAGTGTTTTCAGGCTCAAATTTAGGTACTAAGTACGAATAAATCAAGTTATCTTTTTGGCTCTAGGTGTATACCAAACAATGCCTTAGGTCATCCCTAGGTATCTCAACATTCATAAATTTAATCAATCAAACAAACCCAAATTCAACCATCTATCATACATACTAGCATTCTCATTTCCCTATATTTTCTATATCATTTGGTACATTCAATTGTTTAATGCTTATTTACAGTGTAACATATAAGACTTAGTAGTCTAATAGCAAAAAATTTAAAATTATCTACTATCATGCTAAATTTATAGTAAATACAATCAACATAGAAACATGCTCGTAACCAATCACTTGTATTTGTACAAGCTCAAGCACACAATTGACAATAAAAATTAAAGAAAAAACATAAAAGATAAAATAAAAATCTCTATGTTACGCCCCACACTATGTTACCCCCCACACTTTTGATAACACATTGTCCTTAATGTATAACCCTAAAAGGATAAGGAAAAAAGTTACCTGATTGATTGTGGTAGTTCTGTCATCTCTTGCTGGGTGCTCCCTTCCATTTGTTGTTGAAAGCTCTAAATTGTTGTGTTTCTTTCATGTGGGGTTCCTAAAAAAAAACTTAAAAAGAAAGATGAAGCAAATAACAATTTACTGTTAACCGTACTCCTAAAAATAAGAAATAAAAATTATCCCAATACTATTATCATCTTAAATTAAAGAGTTAGTTTAATCTTCTTTCCCCTTCTCAGAGGCTATCTCCTCTTCTTCTGCCTCTTCACTTTCTTCCTCTTCATTTTCCTACTCTTTTTCTTCTTGATGGGTTTGCTTTGGACCAAACATGTCTGGCAGATATTTTGGAATTCTCATGTTGTTTTGCCATGCAAATTCTTAAAGAACTAGGCCCATTTCTTGCATACATTGTATCATCTCGTCTATTTTTGCTTCACTACTCTCACCTATTTCTCTTCGAGATGTAGTTTTTAGTTTTCTTTTGAGCGAGGCAAGGATGTCCATCTTTTCTTTTTTCTTTTTTGTTCCAATCTATAATATGCTTTTAATTCAGTTCTACATACTGAGTGTACATAGAATCACCAATTAAGCTTTTCCCTGGGCGCATGAACTATTCGTTCTCCTCTAGTAGAACCTTTGCACTTTTGCAAAGTGTCGTCACTAGGTAAGGAAAGAAAATCCCCACCTTTTGGCTACTTATGCATTGCTTCAAATTTTGATGGATCCATTCCCCTATACATAATTGTTTCTTCTGTAAGATGTCATACAACAAGATAGCTCAAAAAGTATTTACGTTAGAGACATTTAGTGTAGATGCTATCTTAGTACAGGTAAATTGCATCCACATATTAGCTACCAAAAACATGATTGCATGATTGAAATTGGTTAGAAGTCCTATATTTGATCAGATTTTCCATTCACCTCGATTCCTAATTAAATATTTTATAATGATTTTCGTATCTATGTCCTGAAATTTGTCTAAATTAATATTTTCTAAAAAGTCTGTTTCATAATAAAGAGTACCATAAAATTCACAAATGGTTTTTGGGGTGCATGGTACATCCTTACCTCTTACCATTATCGTGTCTCTTCATACCTAAGAGTAATAAAAAATTCTTGGATAAGTGGAATAACAACATTATTCGTTAGGGTTATTTCAGAAATGCTTTCATATATGGTATCAGATTAAAGACCAAATTTCATTGCGCAGAACCATCGACGGTTTGAATCCTTTTCCTGAATAAAGGTTTTTCCTTGTAGTTCAAGGAAATATTTTTTAGCATTATAATTTTGGAATTTTGAAGGATTTGACACTGCCAGTGATCCTTGGACATTAGCTTTCCTAACTTTCCTCGGAGGCATATTTAGTACTGATCTTATGCTAGAACCTAATCAAATATTAAATAATGTTTCCAATGGAATAGTGAAAAAGAAGTTTAAAACCCTTAACCTTGAGTGGAAATTCGTAGGATCCCTCATGAACACTTGTGCTCCTTTCCTCATTGATGTGATGGGCTTGCACTAATTGATATCACAACAAAACAAACAATAGTTTGGAAAGAAAAATGAAAAGAAGAAGAAAGGGTTTTAGGTTTTAAGAAGAGTTTGAGGGATTTGAGAGAATGTAGAAGTTAAGAAGGTTTTTAAGTAATAGTTACAAGGGTTTTAATGTTTTAAGAAAGGTGTTTTGGGGTTAAAAACCGGTTAAAATTGAGTTTTAATTAGCCGGGTTGTGCAATTGGGTCAGGTCGATCCTAGAAAAATTTGCAACGATGTTGCGACACCCCTGATAAGTTACCAATGTCGCGACTTGCTCTAAAAATTTTGAAAACTTGGGTAAATTTCCCTCTATGTCACGACATCGAGATGATTTTCTCGATTCTAGTCGAGGTGTCACAACACGTGGGGATTGTGTTGTGACACTGAATCTATTGTCACCCAAACTTCATATTTTCAGAACGTCTCAATTTTTATTAAACATAAATTTAACAAAAATAAAAGTTAGATTTTCATTTTCAGACTCTGGCATCTATGGTGCAGGAATTTCAAATGTTGGTTGATCTTTCTTTCCCTTGGCAAGTTCTTCTTCAACCTTAACTTCCTTGGGTTCCAAAGCCCTTCCGCGTCATAAACCAACTATTTTGCAGTGTTCTTTAATCGTATTCCTTGGATTTTTTCATATTACTTGGCAAGGCTCATTGAAGTCTATTGGGAAGCTCCATAGCTAACTGGCCCATTTGGTTCTCCAAATTTTTCATTGTTACTGTTTAGCTTTGGATTAAGGTTTCATTCTTAGCCATGTACGACTTTAACAAATTTTTTGAATTGTTGAACGATTTAGCTTGTGGTGGTTTTTTAAACTTGTTGATTGAAACCTAAAGGTTGATTTGATCTTGTTGTATGTAGGTCTTGTTCAGTGCAACTCCTTGGTTACTTCGAGAGAAGTTTGGATGGTTTTGCCACAAAGGGTTATAGAAGTTAGACTTTGGTCCTTTTCCACTACTATTTTGGTTTTGATTTCCTATATAATAAACATACTTGGGATTTGATGGACAATTCTCAAACGAATGTCCATCCCCACAGTAGACACAGGAAATAATGTCAAATTGTCTTAGTGGTTGAGCTACAACATTGTTTAAATTGTTAGTATAAATATTTTTAAGCATTGAAGAGATTGAAGATACCTAAGTTACAAGTGAAGTGAGAGTATCCACTTTATGTTTTCTTGCTACTCGTCTTTTTTAAAGTTGCTCGATTGGTTGGCCACTGATAATTGTTACTGCCTATTCTCTTAATAATTCCATAAACCTCATTATAAGACTTAGAAAGGAGAGCACCATTCGTAGAAGCATCTATCACCATTCTAGTGTGTGCGTTGAGACCATTATAAAATGTCTCTAGCTGGATGCCATGCGGAATCCCATGGTGAGGGAATTTGCATAGTAATTTTTTGAATATTTCCCATTCCTTGTATAGGGATTCATCATCCATCTACTGAAAAGTGGTGATCTCATTCTGTAACTTAGCATTTTTACTAAGTGGGAAATACTTAACCAATAAGCATTCTGCTAATTATTTCCATGTAGATATTGAGCTTGGTGGTAATGAATTAAGCCATGCTTGTGCTCTACCTCGCAACAAGTATGGATGTAACAATTTGTTTCAGTGAAATCAGAGCAGTGGTTTAGGGACCACAAATCTGATGTCTAAATATTTATTTTATTATTATTTTCATGTCTATGGTATGCTAGTAAGGTCGTATAAAAATTTCATTAAGAAATTTTAACGTTTGCATGCTTAATTAAGTGAAAAGGACTAAATTGAAAAAGCTATAAAAATGGAGTGCTAGTAGTTAAAGGTATCTATTAGCTATGAAATTAATTTGTTAAGGGATTTAAATGGTAATTAAACCATTATTCTTATGAGTGGACAAATATGGACACATTATTAAGTGATTTTAATGTTAAATAATAAGGTTATATATGTAATTTAATAATATATGATAGTAAATTAAAGAAAACAAAAACACCATCTTGTTTTTTTCATATTTTTCATTGAAATTAAGGGTGAAAAACTCCATTGAAGGAGCTTGAGTATTCGGCTAAGCATTCTCCTTGCATTTGAGTGATTTTTATTCCATTTTTAATGATTTCTTTGTTTTTGAAGTCGTTTTAGCTTAATCTATCTAGCGTAGGGACCAACTTACAAAATTGTTAAATGTTTAGGGTTTTTCCATGTACATATTTGTATGGTTTTTGAAATTTATTGAAAGATTATGAGTCCTTGTTGTTAGATAAACAACTTTTGTAAAGTGATTTTTTTATGAAATTATCATTTAGGGACTTATTTGTAAAAGTAGTAAAATATCACGATAAAATTATGAATTGATGATTTTTGTGGCTTGATATGAGTCCCTAGGTAAATCGGCAAGCATGATATGTAGATGAAATTGCCTAAATTGTCATTTACGAGATTAAGGATGAAATTGTTAAGAAGTTAAAATAATAGAGGCAAAAGTGTAATTTTACAAAAATATAAATTTTAGACTGAATTGAATAGAATGATTAGTAAATAGATTGAATTTTCTTATTTAGATCAAGTTAAGCCTTGTACGAATCTAGATCGAGGGAAAGATAAAGCCTCCAATTAGTTGAACCTATTTCGACATCTTGAAAATCGAGGTAAGTTCGTATGTTTAAATAGAATTTTAATGTTATTTGATTTAAATGTTATTATGTTATTTATCATATCATGTTATGACAAAAATCGAATGACGTTACAACGACTATCGAGCCCCATTTGAACCTTAGGAATATATAGGATACAAATGACATGTCATTAAGGGTTACCATGTTTTTTGGTGCTAGTCCTGAATGTCCTACCGATGGCTGAGTTCTGACATTTTTTACGGATACTTATCAGCTTGTGTGAGCAGCATCATGTAGCTACATTCTAACCGTCAACTTGTGTGAGCAAACCTATTAATGGCTCGAGTGAGAATCGATGTAAAGGAAAAGGAAAATGAATGGTTTTGACCATATGTTTAGCACACTTGTGTGAGCTTCCCGCGTATTCGATATTATTCTAAGTGGTTCAATGGGCAAGAAAAAGGATGGAACGATAAGTGTTCTAATGGCTAAGTTATGAACCTATGGAAATGTATGAATTGTTGAGGATCAAAGTATGAATAACCATGTTTATGGAAAGTATGAATTCAAATGTGCTATGTTCAAGAAATCTATCTTACCATGTGATGATTTTGTTAAGTTATGTGTTTAAACACTAACTTGTGATGATGCTTAGACTTGTGCAAAGCTTATGTTGGATTGGTTCATGTTTAGTTTTAAAGTTATGCATTGAAAATGGTAAGTAATGTTCATGTTATATGAACTTACTAAGCATTTTATACTTACGTTATTTTCTTTTTATATTTTATAGATTATTGGAAGATCGATCAGTTTGGAAGCTCATTGGAGTCCTATCACGCTATCCAATGTTTATATCGATAGTTTTTGGTGTTTTGGCCAAGTTTATAATGGCATGTATAGGTGGACTTGTGTTTAATGATCTAGTTGTTATGTTTGGCATGTATATATGGTATTATGGTTGATGTGCTTTTGGCATTTTGATGCCTTGGTGGTTGGTGTTATTATGGCTAAGTTGATGATTGATGGAATGACCAATATGGTATGTGATAGTATGCTTATAATGTGGCTAAGTTAGGTTATGCTTTGAGATGGTTATGAGTTATATGTATTGTTATGAATATGGTCAACTATGCTTATGACTAGGTATCTTTGAATGTTTGTGTTTGAGGTACCTATATGGAATATTGGTTGGATAGTTAAATGGCTTATTGAATTGGTGTTATTGTGCATGATTTGGGCATGTTTGAATGTCTTGGTTATATGTGCAAGTTGCTTGTAGGTTCATGCTTGAATGGGTGAAAGAAATGGCTTTATTTTGGCTATTTTCTTGTCCACACGGCCTAAGACACAGGCGTGCGTCTCAGCCATGTGTAACACACAGCCATGCGATATGGCTGTGTGCCCTCTGTAAGTTTGATAGTTGTACTTTGAATGTTACACTGCCTAGCACACGGCCTGGCACACGGGCGTGTGAGGCCATTTCGAGTGTTACACGACTTGCCACATAGTCGTGTGGCTTGGGCATGTGACCCAAGTGAGAGACTTACACAGGCACAGACACCGGCTAGGACACAATATGTGTGTCCCTATTTCGAAAGTCACATGGCTTGAGACACAGGCATGTGTCTCAACCGTATGAGTCACACGGCCTGGCCACACGACTGTGTAACCCTTGCAATGTGAATTTTTCTAACTTTTCCCTCAATGTTTCAAATGTTCCCAATTTAGTCCCAAACCATTTTTAAAGTGAGGGCTCGAATAAAGGATGATTTGCATGTGTATGAATGGATTATGCTACGATTAATGAAATGTTTGGAAATGAATGTTTTCTTAAGCTATGTTTTTACGATAATGCTTTGTAACACTAAATCGGTGATAGATACGGGTTAGGGGTTTATATTTAGTGGTATCAGAGCTATGATTTAGTTAATTCTTGTATGGAACGTAACATGTATGAGTCTAGAAATACAAGCCATTATTATAACCTGTGATAGTGTTATAACTCCTGACTCGATTTGAACTATGCTTTCAAAGAGATAATGTCATCCAACCGAGCCAATTTCGATGAGGTTGAAAGTAACATGCAAGCCTTCGTTCACAGAGTAGTGTCGAGTGGTGTAGGCCCGTATCTGAGGGCCAAGGAGGAGAGGCTGAGGATATAACACCCCTAACCCGAGTTTGACACTGATTTTGGGTACGAGGCATTACCGTTCACAAATCACATACACACATACAACTCGAATTATACGAGCCTGTTAAAATTTAAAAAAAATTCAAACTTTGTCTAAAACTTCTTATCATGGGTCTACTAGGCCCAAAACATCTCTTGGAAACCACTCGGGACTAACTCGGGTCCTTTAACCAACAGTAGGAAATGACCTTTGAAACAGGGCACATGCCCGTATGGAACTTGAACATGGTCGTGCTGATGGCCCGTGTGGCACACACGGCCTAAGCACCTAGGGACACGCTTGTGTCCCTTACCCGTGTAGATTTATTTTTCAATTTGAACCTACAGGGGTTTTCACACGGCCTGGTACATGCCAGTGTCCATGGCCCGTGTCCCTCACACGGCCTCGACATGCCCGTGTCTTAGCGCGTGTTCAAAAACCTTGATATTTTGTTTCTAATGTCAGAAATCTTTAAGGGTCACATGGCTAAGGCACACGCCCGTGTCCTAGGCCGTGCGCTTCACTGAGACACATGACCATGTTTCTGCCTGTTTGTTTACTACCATGCATACTAACTTGCAAAATTTAACGTGCAAGGGACACACAGCCAGACAACACACCCATAGGGCTGGCCCTGTGTCACACACGGCCTAGACACACGCCCGTGTGTCTACCCGTGTAGACAAAATAAGGTTATTTACCAAGCCTTTTTGCCACCCTTACTTGCACTAACCTATATAACATCTAACATAACAAATCCACACAACAATATAAGGTCTAATCAGCCACACAAGGTATTATCTCATTCATGAAAATATCATCATTTGCACATATCAATAATGAATGTTAGCCATTATCCAAGGCTTTATACAAAACGAAGGGATTCATCCCAAGCCAACACTTTGGCTAAATTAACATTGACACAAAACTCAAAAGTCTAAGCCCTATACATGCCATGCTCAAAATAATAAAACCAACTATACCAAGTGCTTAGGTTGATAGTGTGATCGATGCCTCTGACGTCTGATGATCCTCGAGCTAATTAAGTGGCACTACAAAAAAATGGAAAGGAGAGGGAGTAAGCATAAAGCTTAGTAAGTTACATGCAAATAAATATAACAACAACTTTACCATTCATCATCACGCTCATATTACAAAAGTAGGCATAAGCACAACTTACTCATCACTATCCAATACAATTCACATAACATATATTGAGCTCACATCTCATACATTTTAAATAGGTACTTGTACCACTCACAACATGGTTATTCTTTTCTCATTTAACTTAAACTGTAACTCTCACCGTTGAACCATTTGGAATGCTATCGGATATTCACTAAGCCTAAAACATAGGGTGTAATGCCAATGCCATGTCTCAGACATGGTCTTACATTGGCTCATCCATCAAATCGATGCCATGTCTCAAACATGGTCTTACACTAACTATTGAAATCGAGGTCGACGCCATGTCCCAGACATGGTCTTACACTAACTCTCACATATCCGTGTCGATGCCATGTCCCAGAGATGGTCCTACACTGACACATCTCATACCCGATGCATGTCCCAAACATGTCTTACATTAGCTTAAATCTCGAGGCCGATGCATGTCCCAAACATGTCTTACACTAGCTCTCGTCTCAATGCCGATGCCATGTCAATGAGGGGTTATCCATCGATTTCCCTTTTGTCAACCTCAACCGAGATATCTTTCACATGTTATCATCCATATACATTTCTATGATATTTCATACCAATAATAAATCCAATCACCAAGCATTCATTGTAATATCCTAAATTAGGGCTTAATCAGAATAGTGGTTTCGTGACCACAAATCCGAGATAGAAATAATTATTTTACAATGATTTTGATGTTTATGATATGATTGCATGATTGTGTGAAAATTTCGTGATGAAATTCTATGCCTAAAGTGCTTAAATTGAAAGTAGGGACTAAATCGAATAAGTTGCAAAACTTGCATTCTAGAAGTTTTAGTATGAAATTGTTTTGGAATATTAATGAGGAGGTCTTAAATAGCAATTTTACCAATTTTAAGTTCATGGACAAAATTAGGACATGGAAGGAATTTTGGAAAGTTTAGTAGTAAGGGTATTTTGGTCATTTAGTTATTAAAATGAATTAAAAACAAAATTAAAAGCCAATTTTGTCCATCTTCTTCATTAGGCCGAAATTTCAAGGGTTCTCCATAGCTAGGGTTTGTTTCAAGCTTCCAAGCTCCATAGTAAGTGATTCCAAGCCCGCTTTTAATGATTTTACGTTTTTGAGATCTCGGTAACTCGATAAAGCTTATGTTAGCAATAATTTAACCTAGGGTTTATATTTGGAAAAATACCCATAGGTGAAATTTGTGTATTTTGATGTTTTATGATAGAATATGAAGTTTTAAATTATGTTAGACAACTTGTACTACTCGATTTTAAGCAAAAACGAGTAAAAGGGCTTAATCGGTAAAAATACCTAATAGTCACAAGTACATGTTAGAGTGAGAATTTGATGTTGCCATAGAAGAGAAAAGTGATCAGCATGTTGCAAAACATAAGAATAAGGAATAAAGTTTAATCCCGAGCCTAGGGGCAAAAATGTAAATATGCAAAAGTTTAGGGGTAAAATTGTAATTTTTCCAAAATTTGAGTTAAGGATTAATTTGATAATGTGAGTATTAAATAAGCTAAATGTGTTATTTTAGATCAAGAAAGACGTGGAATCGACCTCAATCGAGGAAAAGAAAAGATTGTGGACTAAATTGCAAAATCTTTGTATTTTGGTACCAAGGTAAGTTCATGTGTAAATAATGTAGCATAATTGTTATTTTAAGTTATTGATATTAATTATGTGTTATGCTGAATTTTATTATGAAATGTATGCTTTGTGGTTAATTTCAAATAATATGTAAATTATGTGAACTACTTGTTAAATATAATTGTTACTAGAGTATTGATTTGGCATTCTACGGAAGACGGCAAGGATAAGTGTTCGAGGAAAAAGCCCGTTTGAACCTTAGGAATAGATTAGGATACAAGTGACATGTCACTAGGATGGTTGAGCATCCGAACTCGTTGAGTTGAGTCCGAGTTCACTTATGGATGCGACGCCGAGCTCGTTGAGTTGAGTCCGAGTTCGCTTATGGGCGGGTTACATGATTGCTTGATTGAATATGTGGCACTTATGTGCAAGTTATCCATGTATCCTAATTATATTCGATGTGTTCAACGGGTAAAGTTCTACTCAAATGGAGGAAAATTTCGAGATGTAAAGAGACGTATTGGTAAGTGATATGAAATGGATATTTTGGACGGTATGTATTTAACCCTCGGGTTGAGTATTGATACAACCACGATAAGGTAATAAGATGATGAAGAATGATTAAAAATGTGATATGTGTTTTAGTGATGTATGCTAATGTTGGTGGTATAACTGTTTGTTATGTTACTTATTATTTTCATATGAACTTACTAAGCATTTATGCTTACTCCTCCTTCTTACTCATTGTAGTTTTGGACAAGCCATTTCAGAGAGTCGGGATAGGTCGAAGGCTCGACCACACTATCCGAAGATTTTTGGTAAATGGCTTGTAAATTTAAGTATGGCATGTATAGCAATATACCCATTTTGTGTAAATGATCTTATGGTATGGTTGTGAAATGGTTGAGGAAATGCTTGATAATGATAAATTATGAAAATGGTTAGTTTAGATTATGTTTGATGTTAAGGAAAACTATTAAGATACTTAGTGCATAAAAACTCATAAAAAGGATGAAATTTACCATAAAAGAGAATACCGCAGCAATACTAACGCGAGTTTGAAAATTTAATAAAAATCATAGAAATTGAATTTGGTGGTGAAATACATATAAAATTGAAGCTTATTATGTCTAGTTTCACATGAAACAAATGAAACAAGTAAAGGAAGTATATGTTAGAAGATATTTTAATTTTAGTGAAACAGAGTCATAGCAGTTTCTGAATCCCCTGTTCCTACTTTAGAAATTCACCATAAATTGTAAAGATATAATTAGGTGGTGTATTTTATATCCTCAGAATCCTTATTGAGTCTAGTTTTAGTATAAACAAACCTCATAGTCATATGAATTTTGTACAGAGAGAAATGTGGTTCGTAGTAAACAGAGGTCAGACCAGTCGAGTCTTGAAACAGGGGTAACTTTAACTAATAAACTGTACTAATTGGCCCAACCAAAAATTCTAGAAAAAAATTAGTAGATAGTTTTATGAGTCTAGATTCAGCGAAAATTTACGGATCTTAATTTTGAGTTTTGTAACTCGAGATATGATTTTCTTGTGACTGTGACGCAAGTAGCTTAAAAGCTGTGAATGTAGAAACAAATAATTCAAAGTTCTAAAATGTTAAACTAAGCTTAGTAACACCTCATACTCGACTCCGTGATGGTCTCGGTGTGGGGCGTTACATTTAGTGGTATCGAGCAGGTTTAGTCGGTTCTCGGACACGTGTTGTATGTACGGATTTTGCTATACATGCCATATGTATGAATTGTGATAGTGTGACGACTTCTGACCTTTTTAAATGAAATTTTTTTTATATAGTAAATGGATCCCGATCCATTGTGGCAGATGAAGTCTGAGTAATCGCCAGCCTCTGGCTGATGGAGCAGCGCCGACTGAAAACCCACCCCCTACTGTTGGTCAGGGAGGAGGGGAAAGGGATCGGGAAGCCTTTCTCCAAATGATGAGTGCATGGTACACTGAGTTCGTTCGTACGAACCCAAATGTACGACCTCCCCCACCTCCCCCAATTCCTCAACCTATGCCTCCAATACCTCAAGGAGTGGATATGATAAAATTTCACAGAACCCCCGTTGATAGAATTCGTAAACAAGGGGCTGAAGAATTTAGAGCAAATATTGATGATGATGCAGAGAAAGCAGAGTTCGGCTTGAAAATTCTATCCGGGTATTTGATGAATTATCTTGTACACCTGAAGAATGTTTGAAATGTGCTACATCTTTGTTGAGAGATTCAGCCTATAATTGGTGGAAGACTTTGATTTCGGTGGTACCGAAAGAGAGGGTAACCTGGGAATTCTTTCAAGAAGAGTTTGGAAGAAATATATTAGTGAAAGATTTATTGATCAAAAATGTAAAGAGTTTCTTGAGTGAAGCAAGGTAATATGACAGTCTCGAATATGAAAGAGAGTTTGTTCGATTAAGTAAGTATGCGGGGAATATGTTCCTCTGAAGCCAAGATGTGCCGACGATTTGAAGACGGGCTTAACGAAGACATTAAGGTATTTGTTGGGATCCTTGAACTAAAAGAAATGGTGGTACTTGTCGATCGAGCTTGCAAGGTGAAGAATTCTTGAAGGAAAAGAAAAGGTAGAATCAAACACGAAATTGGAAGAAAAGACCAATGAGTAATGCACCCTCACAAAGAAACCGGAAAGTCAAGAAATATGAATCCTCGTTCCCAAGTTTCATTTGGGCAATCATATGGAAATTTTAAGAAGCGAAATGTGGGTCCTAAATCTCGGACTACTGCGGCTAGTGTGGGAAATCGAGATTTGTTAAACCCGAGTGCCGTGTGTGGTAGAAATCATTTTGGTCCGTGCGAGCAAATGAATGTTTTCGATGTGGTTCTCCGGATCATTTTATTAGAGGCGCCAGAGAGCCGAGAAAGAAAAATTTCGAATGTAAAATCTAGTGGTGCGGACTCGAGGGAAGGTATCCAGAAAAGTTGGAAGTGAAACAAGCAAGAAGAATGTAGCGAGGATGCAGTTAGACTGAAGGAAGGGCTCCGGCTAGAACTTATGCTATTAAAGCGCGTGAAGATGCTTCCTCACCGATGTGATTACCGGTACATGTTCTCTCTATAATGTTAATGTTATTGCTTTGATTGATCCGGTTCTACTCATTCATATGTGTGCATGAAATTGGTGTCTAGTATGAATATACTGTTGAGAATCTGAATTTATGATTAGAGTGTCGAATCCGTTAGGCAAATGTGTATTGTTGATAAAGTATGTAAGAAATGTCCTTTAATGATTCGGGATCATTACTTTCCTACCGACTTGATGTTGTTGCCGTTTGATGAATTTGATGTTATTTTGGGTATGGATTGGTTGACATTGCATGATGCTATAGTAAATTGCAAAGAAAAGGTTATAAAATTAAAGTGTGGAAATGGTGAAACTCTGCGGGTTGAATCGGATAAATCGAGGCATTGCCTAGTGTGATTTCTTCAATGTCGGCTCAAAGATATCGAGAAAGGGTTATGAAGCTTATTTGGCGTATGTAATTAATACAAAAGAAGTTGAAAAGAAAGTTGAATCAAGGTTGTGTGTGAATTTGCGGACGTATTTCGGAAGAATTGCGGGTTTGCCTCCGTCGGGAAGTAGAATTTGGTATTGATTTGATACGGAACAGCTCCGATCTCGATTGCTCCATATAGAATGGCACCAACAGAGTTGAAAGAATTAAAGTCGCAGATTGCAAAAGTTGGTGATAATGGCTTTGTGAGACCGAAGTTTTTCACCTTGGGGTGCTCCGTGTTATTTGTGAAAAGAAGGATGGTTCTATGAGATTATGTGTTGATTATCGGCAGTTAAACAAGGTGACAATCAAAAACAAGTATCCGTTCTAGAATTGATGATTTGTTTGATCACTAAAAGGAGCGACATGGTTTTCAAAGATTGACTTGAGATCCGGGTATTACCAACTGCGGGTAAAGGAGTCGGATGTACCTAAAACGCTTTTAGAACAAGGTATGGTCATTATGAATTTTAGTTATGCCATTCGGATTGACAAATGCTCTGCTGTGTTTATGGATTTAATGAATCGCATATTTCGCCATACTTGGACAAATTTGTTGTGGTGTTTATAGATGATATTTTAATTTATTCAAAAGATGAGACAGAACATCTTTGAGCATTTGAGGATAGTTTTGCAAACTTTGAGAGATAAGCATTTGTATGCTAAGTTTAGTAAAAGTGAATTTTGGCTCCGGAAGTTGGATTTTGGGTCATATTGTTTGGTGATGGTATACGGGTTGATCCTAGTAAAATTTCAGCCATTGTTGATTGGAAACCACCGAAAAACGAATCGAAGTTAGAAGTTTCTTGGGGCTATTTGGGTATTATCGGCGGTTTGTAAATGGATTTTCTATAATTGCTGCTCCTATAACTAGATTACTCGAAAGGATGTTAAATTTGAATGGACGGAAGAATGTCAATAGAGTTTTGAAGAATTGAAAAAGTTATTAATAGAGGCACCGGTGTTAGTACAGCCCGAATCGTAAAGAATTTGTGGTGTATAGTGATGCTTCTCTAAATGGTTTGGGGTGTGTGCTCATGCAAGAAGGAAAAGTGGTGGCATATGCTTGAGGCGCTTAAAACCTCATGAGAGGAATTATCCTACTCACGATTTGGAATTGGCTGCGGTGGTGTTTGCTTTGAAAATTTGGCGACATTATTTGTATGGTGAAAATGTCGGGTATATACCGACCACAAAAGTCTTAAGTACTTGATGTCACAAAAGACTTGAATTTGAGACAACGAAGATGGTTGGAGTTGTTGAAAGATTACGAGCTTGTTATTGATTATCATCCTGAAAAGCGAATGTGGTTCTTGATGCTTTGAGCGAAAGTTGTTGTTTGCTTTGAGAGTTATGAACACTCGGTTGAAAGTGTCAAATGATGGTTCGATTCTAGCGAGTTAAGAGCAAAACCAATGTTTTTACAAGAGATTTCGAAACTCGAAAAATGATCAAGATTTGCTAGCCAAAAGAAAATAAAGTGTGAAGGCGATCACGGGATCGATTTGAATTGGTTCGATGGGTGCTTAATGTTTAAAGATCGGATTTGTGTATCGAAGAATGAGGAATTGATTCAAAAGATCCTACAGGAAGCACATAGTGGTTATTTCTCGATTCATCCCGTAGTACGAAAATGTATAATGACTTGAAGAAAATGTATTGGTGGAATGGAATGAAAAGAGATATATCGAGTTTGTGTCCAAATGCTTAATTTGTCAACGGTGAAAGTGAACACCAAGTACCTTGAGGATTACTCCACCTATTATGGTTCTGAATGGAAATGGGATCAATTACTATGGATTTTGTTTCAGATTGCCATTGACTCGGAAAGAAAGATGCCATCGGGTAATAGTTGATGATTAACTAAGTCGGCTCATTTTATCCCCGATGCGTTTAATTATTCTCTTAACAAGTTGGCTGAATCGTATATTAAAGAAATTGTTAGATTACGGAATACCATTATCGATTATTTCAGATAGAGATCCAAGGTTTACCTCGCGGTTTTGGCAAAAGTTGCAAGACGCGTTAGGTACGGTTAAATTTCGATCGCTTTTCATCCACAAACCGATGGACAATCGAGAGAGTAATTGATTCTTGAAGACATGCTCGGATGTTGTGTATTGGAATTTCAAGGAAGTTGGGAAAGATATTTGCCGTTGGTAGAATTTTCTTACAACAATAGCTATCAGACGAGCTTGAAAATGGCACCTTATGAAGCATTGTATGGTCGCAAGTGTCGAACGCCTTTGTATTGGACTGAACTCAAGGAAAATCAGATTTATGGAGTTGATTTAATAAAAGAAACTAAAGAAAAAGTGAAGATAATTCGAGATTGTTTGAAAGTCGCCAGATAGATGTAAATCTTATGCAGACCTAAAGCGAAAGGACATTGAGTTTCAAGTTGGTGATAAGGTATTTTTGAAAGTGTCTCCATGGAAGAAAGTCCTTAGATTTGGACGAAAGGGCAAGTTAAGTCCGCGTTTTATTGGACCGTATGAAATAATTGAAAAGTTGGACCAGAGCATATTGGCTAGCTTTACCACCGAATTAGAAAAGATTCATGATGTGTTTCACGTATCTATGTTACGTCGGTATCGTTCAGATCCTTCACATATAATTTCACCGACAGAAATTGAACTGCGACCTGATATGACTTATGAAGAAGAACCGATTAAGATTTTAGCTCGAGAAGTCAAACAACTAAGAAATAAAAGTGTTACACTTGTGAAAGTGTTGTGGCAAAAGCATGGGGTAGAAGAGACTACATGGGAAACTGAAGAAACTATGAGAAACCAATACCCACACTGTTTCTGGTAAGATTTTCGAGGACGAAAATCTTTAAAAGGGGAGAGTTGTAATATCCTAAATTAGGGCTTAATCGAATAGTGGTTTCGTGACCACAAATCCGAGATAGAAATAATTATTTTACAATGATTTTGATGTTTATGATATGATTGCATGATTGTGTGAAAATTTCGTGATGAAATTCTATGCCTAAAGTGCTTAAATTGAAAGTAGGGACTAAATCGAATAAGTTGCAAAACTTGCATTCTAGAAGTTTTAGTATGAAATTGTTTTGGAATATTAATGAGGAGGTCTTAAATAGCAATTTTACCAATTTTAAGTTCATGGACAAAATTAGGACATGGAAGGAATTTTTGGAAAGTTTAGTAGTAAGGGTATTTTGGTCATTTAGTTATTAAAATGAATTAAAAACAAAATTAAAAGCCAATTTTGTCCATCTTCTTCATTAGGCCGAAATTTCAAGGGTTCTCCATAGCTAGGGTTTGTTTCAAGCTTCCAAGCACCATAGTAAGTGATTCCAAGCCCCGTTTTTAATGATTTTTACGTTTTTGAGATCTCGGTAACTCGATAAAGCTTATGTTAGCAATAATTTAACCTAAGGTTTATATTTGGAAAAATACCCATAGGTGAAATTTGTGTATTTTGATGTTTTATGATAGAATATGAAGTTTTAAATTATGTTAGACAACTTGTACTACTCGATTTTAAGCAAAAACGAGTAAAAGGGCTTAATCGGTAAAAATACCTAATAGTCACAAGTACATGTTAGAGTGAGAATTTGATGTTGCCATAGAAGAGAAAAGTGATCAACATGTTGTAAAACATAAGAATAAGGAATAAAGTTTAATCCCGAGCCTAGGGGCAAAAATGTAAATATGCAAAAGTTTAGGGGTAAAATTGTAATTTTGCCAAAATTTGAGTTAAGGATTAATTTGATAATGTGAGTATTAAATAAGCTAAATGTGTTATTTTAGATCAAGAAAGACGTGGAATCGACCTCAATCGAGGAAAAGAAAAGATTGTGGACTAAATTGCAAAATCTTTGTATTTTGGTACCAAGGTAAGTTCATGTGTAAATAATGTAGCATAATTGTTATTTTTAAGTTATTGATATTAATTATGTGTTATGCTGAATTTTATTATGAAATGTATGCTTTGTGGTTAATTTCAAATAATATGTAAATTATGTGAACTACTTGTTAAATATAATTGTTACTAGAGTATTGATTTGGCATTCTACGGAAGACGGCAAGGATAAGTGTTCGAGGAAAAAGCCCGTTTGAACCTTAGGAATAGATTAGGATACAAGTGACATGTCACTAGGATGGTTGAGCATCCGAACTCGTTGAGTTGAGTCCGAGTTCACTTATGGATGCGAACGCCCGAGCTCGTTGAGTTGAGTCCGAGTTCGCTTATGGGCGGGTTACATGATTGCTTGATTGAATATGTGGCACTTATGTGCAAGTTATCCATGTATCCGAATTATATTCGATGTGTTCAACGGGTAAAGTTCTACTCAAATGGAGGAAAATTTGAGATGTAAAGAGACGTATTGGTAAGTGATATGAAATGGATATTTTGGACGGTATGTATTTAACCCTCGGGTTGAGTATTGATACAACCACGATAAGGTAATAAGATGATGAAGAATGATTAAAAATGTATTATGTGTTTTAGTGATGTATGCTAATGTTGACTGGTATAACTGTTTGTTATGTTACTTATTATTTTCATATGAACTTACTAAGCATTTATGCTTACTCCCTCCTTCTTACTCATTGTAGTTTTGGACAAGCCATTTCAGAGTCGGGATAGGTCGAAGGCTCACCACACTATCCGAAGATTTTTGGTAAATGGCTTGTAAATTTAAGTATGGCATGTATAGCAATATACCCATTTTGTGTAAATGATCTTATGGTATGGTTGTGAAATGGTTGAGGAAATGCTTGATAATGATAAATTATGAAAATGGTTAGTTTAGATTATGTTTGATGTTAAGGAAAACTATTAAGATACTTAGTGCATAAAAACTCATAAAAAGATGAAATTTACCATAAACAGAATACCGCAGCAATACTAACGCGAGTTTGAAAATTTACTAAAAATCATAGAAATTGAATTTGGTGGTGAAATACATATCAAATTGAAGCTTATTATGTCTAGTTTCACATGAAACAAATGAAACAAGTAAAGGAAGTATATGTTAGAAGATATTTTAATTTTAGTGAAACAGAGTCATAGCAGTTTCTGAATCCCCTGTTCCTACTTTAGAAATTCACCATAAATTGTAAAGATATAATTAGGTGGTGTATTTTATATCCTCAGAATCCTTATTGAGTCTAGTTTTAGTATAAACAAACCTCATAGTCATATGAATTTTGTACAGAGAGAAATGTGGTTCGTAGTAAACAGAGGTCAGACCAGTCGAGTCTTGAAACAGGGGTAAATTTAACTAATAAACTGTACTAATTGGCCCAACCAAAAATTCTAGAAAAAAATTAGTAGATAGTTTTATGAGTCTAGATTCAGCGAAAATTTACGGATCTTAATTTTGAGTTTCGTAACTCGAGATATGATTTTTCTTGTGACTGTGACGCAAGTAGCTTAAAAGCTGTGAATGCAGAAACAAATAATTCAAAGTTCTAAAAATGTTAAACTAAGCTTAGTAACACCTCATACTCGACTCCGGCGACGGTCTCGGGTGTGGGGGCGTTACATTCATGGAGCATACAATTATGCATTTTAAGGGTTTACTTCAAATTATCCAAACTTACCTGGTATTCTTTTCGGGATTGAGTTTCGGTTATTCCGAAACTTTGCGTTTACACGATCGACCTCCGGAATTTGTTCCTCGAGGTTCATAACAGCAAAATTAATTCATTAATACCTCACATTATACATTTCGAGTTTAATAACTACCCCCGGTCCAAATGACCATTTTTGTAACAGCCCTAATTTGACCCTAGTCGGAATGTGGTTTCGGGACCACAAAACCGAGTCATAAAATTTAGTTAAAATTTTATTTGCATACCTTATATGTGTGGTAGTACTTGTATAAAAATTTGATGTTTTAATTTTTATCTTAGGAATGTGAATCTTGCTCGAAAGGATTTAGTTGAGAGACTTAGAAAATTTGATAGCTAAATAAGTGAGGACCAAATAGTATTGAAATATGAAAAGTTGGGTTTACATGTCAAAATGCCCCAAACTATGTTGAGTGGCCGGCCAAGCATGGGTTCATTCTTCCAAGATTATGTTGTTATTATTACTTAATATTGGTAAGCAATTAAAATAGAGGAAAAATAAAGATTAATAATAAGAAAATGAACAAAAAAAGGGTGTTCATCCTTGCTACCATTTAATGAAAAACCAAGTGAAAGAAAAGAGAAAAGCTTTGGAGAAGTCAGCCATACTAGTATCTAAGTTGAGGTATGTTGAAGTTATTCCTTTAAATTCATGTATATTTTGGTTGTTAGTTTGAATTCTATCTATCCCATGGTTGGATTTGGGGTTGTTGGAGAGTTGGAATTTGACAAGAAGCTTAAAATTTTAGTTGATAGCTTGATGCTATTAACATGTTAGTTGTATGGATGAACTAAGTTGCTTGTTATGTTAGCATGAAAGTGAAGATGTTAAGTCATTTTGTTGGAGGTGCCGAAGTTGGGACTAAGAAGGGATGAGTATTTGGCTAACATAGTTGAAAGGGATGTTGCCGATTTTAGAATTTGATTATGGGAGTGGCTATAATGGGCATAAAGATGTTGAACTTAAGAAATGTAGCAACATGCAAATTTATATGATATCACAAATGGAGGTGAAGCTATGCTAGATGGGGAAAAAGTTGATCAAGTGTGCATGAGAAGAATTTAGGTGTTTAGATGATGTTATAGATGACACTATACATGTATATATATATTCGGCCATCAAAGTGAGTATGTAGGTGATATTGAGTTAAATTTTTGGTGCACATTCGGGTATGTATATATATATATAAGTATGCCCATTCGTCATGTTACCTTTAATCATGTATATAATCGACTAAATGGGTAATTAGTAAGAGGGGTTGCCGAATATACAAATATACATATGCATGTATAATTGAATTATAAATGTATAGCAAGATGATTAAACTAGTTTATTTATTTATTAAGCCCGAGAAGTTAAAGAAGGAAACAAGCAAGGGCAAAGCCAAGGACATCGAGTAGCCGGTCGGAACCGTTATACTCAACGCAAGGTAAGTCCTTAAGCACTTTTGTGAGAACTCCTTGGATAGATATTTTTGGAGTGATTCTCCTACTTATTAATATGACCATATGTACAATTTGAATTTAGTAAATTGCTTTACCATGATGAATCGACATAGGGCACAATGTGTGCAAAAATTATGTGGCACTATGTGTGCCGATTGGGAGGTTGAAGCATGAGGGAATCTCAAATGCACTATGTGTGCAATTTACTATGGCACTATGTGTGCGATTTACTATGGCACTATGTGTGTGAACATAATAAGCACTATGTGTGCAACGTTTGGTTGTTGGTATAAATTGTGATGAATGAGGTAAGTGATTGAGCTATTAACTAAATATCGAATTTGAGGTTGTGCGGTGTATGCATAAATTTATCTAGTGCACCGTTGTTCCAAACTTGAGGAAATGGGTCTACATTGATTGGGCTGACTTGGCATTGATTTAATTGAAGGACTTGGCATGAGATCGAACCAAAAATTCAAGAAATTGTAGCATAGTTGTTATGATTTGGAAAAAAATGATTTTGTGTTATTTGTTTTCACTTATGATTATTATTGTTGGACGGTAGAGTAGTGCTTATGACTTACTGAGTTATGTACTCATTTGGTGTGCTTGTTTGTTGCTTATCTAGGTTCTTGATCCATTTTGGTGTGCTCGGGACCGTCGTCAAAGTCATCACACCGGCTAGCAACTTTTGGTACTTTCTTCTTAGTGGGTCTAGGAGAACATTTTGGCATGTATAGGCTAATATGTTTTGTTGAAAATTTGGTATGTAAACTTTTAGCCATGCGAAAATGGCTTGTATACACTTTGGCATGGTATCATAATCATTTTGTATGTTGTTCATTAAGAGATGTGGAAATGTTTGGAATCGATTAGCCCTTGGAATGGTTAATCGTGATCATCTTTTGTGCCATGTATGCTAAAAGGGCTAGTTGAATCAAGGAAATTATGAAGTAGGTAAAATCTACCTTAAGGACAGAGGTTGACAGCTGCAGTGATGTGGATGTGAAAAATCACTAAAAATAATAGGAATGGAATTAAATAGTGAATAAATTATGTAAATGAACCTTGATGAATCTACTTTCATATGGAAGAAACGAAACGGTCATATGAGTTGTATGTTAAGAGATATTTAGGTTTTCGTGAAACAGGGACAGAACGGTTTCTGGATTCCCTGTTCTGACTTTGGAAATTCATTGTAAATTAACCAGAGATAATTAGGAGTCATGCCATATATGTATAGATTCCTATTTGGGTCTAGTTTGTATAGAAAGAAACGGAATCAGTATTGAAGCCCTGTACAGGGAGATATCCAGGTCGTAATGCATGAAGGTCAGTGTAGTCGCACCCTGTAACAGTGGAGACTTTAACTAATAAACTGTACTAATTGGCCTTACCAAAAATTCTAGAAAAAAATTTGTAGATGCATATTTGAGTCTAGTTTCAGGAAAAAATTACAAAACTGGTTTTCGAGTTTTGGAACTCAAGATATGATTTTTAAAGTGACAGTGACGCAGTTAGCCAACTGCCTGGAAAATTTTTAAAATGGACTGCGAAAGTGAATGGTTTAAGCCGTTAACCCTCGTGTCCGACTCCGCAGCGGACTCCTGCACGGGTGTTACAATTTTATTGGTATCGAGCTATGGTTTAGTCGGTTCTAGGACTACCATAGCACGTATGAGTCTAGCTATACATTCCTTAATGTTAATGTTCAAATGTGTGATGACTTCTGACGGTTAAATTTTTTTTTTTTGATTAGTAAATGGATCCCGATGTAGAGAGAATCTTGGCGGATGACGTTGAAAGTGTAGTGGCTGCTCCTGCACAAGGGACGCCGCTGTTGAACCTCATCATCTGCGAATAATCAAGGTGAGGGGCTAAACAAGCCTTCTTTACCATGATGAATGAGTGGGTCGCATAATATGCCCGAACCAATCCGGCTGTCCAACAATTTCGAATTTGAATAATCCACCCCAAGAGCCCGTAATGCCATCGCCATCGATCCCGTGAGGTTGAGTAAGCCACCTGTAGACTTGATTAAGAAGCTGGGCTGAGGAGTTCAGGCCATAGTTCTTGATGATGCCGAAAGAGCCGAAGTTACGCTCGATAACACCATTCGGTGTTTGATGAATTGTCATGCACACCCGATGAATGTCGAAGTGTGCTATATCCTTGTTGAGGACTCACCTACTATTGGTGGAGGACCTTGATTTCCATAGTCCCAAACGAACGAGTTACTTGGGATTTCTTTCAAACGAATTTCAAAGAAGTATATTAGTCAACGGTTCATCGATAAAAACGTAAGGAATTCTTGGAACTCAAGCAAGGTCGTATGACAAGATGTCGAATCTGAACATGAGTTCGTAAGACTCATCGGTATGCCTGTGGAGTGTGTGGCCGATGAGGTTGCTATGTGCAAAAGATTTGAAGAAAGATTGAATGAAGATTTAAAGCTACTAGTGGGTATTTTGGAGATAAAGGAGTTCGTAACACTAGTCGAACGAGCCTGCAAGGTGGAAGAACTTGGAAAAGAGAAGAAGAAGGCTGAATTTGAAGCTAGAGACTATCGTAAATGATCGACGAGTAAAGCTCCATTCTCGGCTGTAAAGAAGTTCAGAGAGGACACTAGTAAGTCGAGGACGACTGCAAGAATTTCCATCAGAGCACGACCGTCGACAGACTCCCGAGCTACTTCGGTAGCTAGTGTGGGCAATAATCGTCAAGAGAAACCTGAATACCCCCAATGTGGAAGACGACACCTAGATGAATGTTGGGGTAAGTCTACTAACAGAGCCTGTTACGGATGCGGTTCGAAAGACCATTTCATTAGAGATTTCACGGAGCTTGATGAGAAGAATAAGATGCAAGGTGCAAGACCTAGTAGAGTGATGACTAGAGGTAGACCACCGAGAATTTTAGGAGGTAGGGCGGTAGTCGAGAGGGGCCTCGACACGATTGTTCAACCGAGACCCGTACTCTGCTAGAGCATATGCCATTCGCAAGACGAGAGGAGGCATCCTCCCCGATGTCATCACCGGTACTTTCACTCTCTTTGATACTAATGTGATTGCACCGATTGACCACGGCTCTACTCATTCATATGTATGTGAAACCTTAGCGTCCAGCAAGACTCTACTGTTGAGTCTCATCGAGTTCGTGATTCGAGTGTCAAACCCTTTGGGTCAATACGTACTTGTTGATAAAGTGTGTAAAAGATGCCTCTAATAATCCGAGAATCGCTTTTCCGGCCGATTTGATGCTTTTACCGCTTGACGAATTTGATGTCATTCTTGGTATGGATTGGTTGATCAGTACATGATGCAACGGTGGTGAACGCAAAAGAAAAACCATCGATTTGAGGAGTGCACATGATGAGGTAGTCCGAGTTGAGTCTACCGATTTGAAGGGGGTGCCAGCGATAATATCTTCAATGACCGCTCAGAGATATGTGAAAAAGGGGTGTGAAACATACCTTGCGTATGTATTTGATAGCAAAGAGATGGAAAGGAAACTTGAATCAGTACTAGTGGTTTGTGAGTATTCAGATGTTTTTCTTGAGGAGTTACCGGGGTTGCCACCGGTTTGAGAGGTGGAATTCGGCATCGAGATTGTACCTGGTACCACGCCAATCTCAATAGCCCCGTATCGTATGGCATTAACGGAATTAAAGGAATTGAAAGTTCAATTGCAAGAATTGATGGACAGAGGTTTCGCTCGACCGAGTTTTTCTCCATGGGGCGCACCCGTATTGTTTGTGAAAAAGAAGGATGGAACCATGAGATTGTGCATCGACTATCGTCAGTTGAATAAAGTGACCATAAAGAATAAATACCCGTTGCCACGTATTGATGATTTGTTTAATCAATTAAAGGGAGCCTCAGTATTTTCCAAGATAGATTTGAGATCTGGTTATTATCAGTTGAGGGTTCGAGACTCGGACATACCCAAAACCGCTTTTAGAACGAGGTACGGTCACTACGAATTCTTAGTGATGCCGTTTGGGCTCACTAATGCCCCTGCGGTATTTATGGATTTAATGAATCGAGTATTCAGGCCATACTTGGATCGATTTGTGGTTGTGTTTATTGATGATATTTTAGTTTACTCCTAAGATGAAGCCGAACACGCCGAGCATTTGAGGGTAGTATTACAGATTTTGCGAGACAAGCAGTTATACGCAAAATTCAGTAAATGTGAATTTTGGTTGAAGGAGGTTAGCTTTTTGGGGCACGTGGTGTCCGCATCGAGCGTTAGAGTAGATCCGAACAAAATTTCGGCCATACTCGATTGGAAACCTCTGAGGAACGTTACTAAAGTTAGGAGCTTTTTGGGGCTTGCTGGATACTACCGACGTTTTGTAAGGGGTTTCTCGATAATAGCTGCGTAGATTGATGAAACTACTCCAAAAGATGTTGAGTTCGAATGATGTAAAACTGTCGAGAAAAGTTTCGATCGATCGAAGACCTGTTTAACCGAAGCTCCAGTGCTAGTACAACCGGAGTCCGGCAAAGAGTTTGTCATTTATAGTGATGCATCCTTACTTGGGCTAGGTTGTGTGTTGATGCAAGAAGGGCGAGTTGTGGCTTACGCGTCGAGACAATTAAAGCCGCATGAGAGAAACTATCCGACCCATGATCTTGAATTGGCGGCCATAGTGTTCGCATACGAAAATATGGCGGCATTACTTGTTTGGGGAAAGGTGCCATATTTATTCGGACCACAAAAGTCTTAAATATTTGATGACTCAAAGAGATCTAAATCTGCGACAAAGACGTTGGCTTGAGTTGTTGAAAGACTATGAACTTGTTATTGATTATCACCCGGGAAAGGCTAACGTGGTTGCCGATACTTTGAGTCGTAAAGCACTGTTTGCTTTGAGAGTGATGGATGCTCACCTATCCGTTTCGCCCGATGAGGTGCTAGTAGTTGAATTAAAGGCCAAACCATTATTGATTCATCAAATATTTGAATCCCAGAAAGTCGACGCTGAATTGGTCGTTAAACGAGCTGAATGTGCCTCGAATGAGGAATCGGAGTTTTGGATTGACAACAATGATTGCTTGACATTCAAGGGTCGATTATGTGTTCCAAGAAATTCGGAACTTATTTCGATGATTTTGAATGAGGCTCATAGTGGCCGAATGTCTATCCACCCGGGTAGTACTAAAATGTACAACGATCTGAAACGTCAATTTTGGTGGCCGGGTATGAAACGAGACATTTCTGAATTTGTTTCGAGGTGTTTGAAATGTCAACAAGTAAAAGCGGAACATCAAGTGCCATCGGGATTACTCCAGCCAATCATGATACCCGAATGGAAATGGGATCGAGTGACAATGGACTTTGTATCTGGGTTACCTTTGACTCAGAGTAAGAAAGACTCGGTCTGGGTTATTGTTCATAGATTGACCAAGTCTGCTCATTTTATCCCTGTCCGTACAGATTTTTCGCTCGATAAATTGGCAGAATTATACATCTCCCAAATTGTTCGATTGCATAGGGTACCTATTTCTATCGTGTCGAATAGAGACCCAAGATTTACATCGCAATTTTAGAAAAAGTTACAAGAAGCGTTGGGTACTAAGATGCATTTTAGCACCGTATTTCATCCCCAGACTGATGGCCAATCTGAACGAATAATTCAGATACTCGAGGATATGTTGAGATGTTGCGTCTTAGAGTTTTGTGGTTCATGGGAAAGATATTTGCCTTTGATCAAATTCGCTTACAACAATAGTTTTCAATCAAGCCTTAAGATGGCACCTTACGAGGCCTTATACGGTCAGTAAATGTCGTACCCATTATTTTGGACCTGAACTTAGTGAAAGTAAAATTTTGGGGTTGATTTGATTAAGGATCTTTGAGCGAAAGTTCGAGTAATTCGTGAAAGTTTGAAAGCCGCGGATCGTCAAAAGTCGACGCGGATTTGAAAAGAAAAGACATTGAATATCGGGTTGGAGACAAAGTATTTCTCAAAGTTTCACCACGGAAGAAGGTGCTTAGATTCGGTCGTAAGGGCAAATTGAGTCCGAGGTTCATCGGTCCGTATGAAGTATCCGAACGAGTTGGACCAGTCGCGTACCGATTAATTTTGCCCCCTGAGCTTAAAAAGATTCACAACGTTTTTCATGTCTCGATGCTTCAACGATATAGGTCCGATCCATCGCACGTAATCACTCCATCTGAGATCGAGATTCAGCCTAATTTGAGTTATGAAGAAGAGCCGGTTCGCATTTTGATGCGTGAAGTAAAAGAGTTGCGAAATAAGAAAATCCCATTAGTAAAGGTGTTGTGGCATAAACACGGAATCGAAGAAGCCACTTGGGCACTTGAGGACTTTATGAAGGATCGTTATCCGAACTTATTCACTGGTAAGATTTTTCGGTGACGAAAATTCCTTATGTGGGGGAGAGTTGTAACAGCCCTAATTTGACCCTAGTCGGAATGTGGTTTCGGGACCACAAAACCGAGTCATAAAATTTAGCTAAAATTTTATTTGCATACCTTATATGTGTGGTAGTACTTGTATAAAAATTTGATGTTTTAATTTTTATCTTAGGAATGTGAATCTTGCTCGAAAGGATTTAGTTGAGAGACTTAGAAAATTTGATAGGTAAATAAGTGAGGACCAAATAGTATTGAAATATGAAAAGTTGGGTTTGCATGTCAAAATGCCCCAAACTATGTTGAGTGGCCGGCCAAGCATGGCTTCATTCTTCCAAGATTATGTTGTTATTATTATTTAATATTGGTAAGCAATTAAAATAGAGGAAAAATAAAGATTAAGAAAATGAACAAAAAAAAAAGGGTGTTCATTCTTGCTACCCTTTAGCCGAAAAACCAAGTGAAAGAAAAAGAGAAAAGCTTTGGAGAAGTCGGCCATACTAGTATCTAAGTTGAGGTATGTTGAAGTTATTCCTTTAAATTCATGTATATTTTTTGTTGTTAGTTTGAATTCTATCTATCCCATGGTTGGATTTGGGGTTGTTGGAGAGTTGGAATTTGACAAGAAGCTTAAAAATTTTAGTTGATACCTTGATGCTATTAACATGTTAGTTGTATGGATGAACTAAGTTGCTTGTTATGTTAGCATGAAAGTGAAGATGTTAAGTCATTTTGTTGGAGGTGCCGAAGTTGGGACTAAGAAGGGGATGAGTATTTGGCTAACATAGTTGAAAGGGGATGTTGCCGATTTTTAGAATTTGATTATTGGAGTGGCTATAATGGGCATAAAAATGTTGAACTTAAGAAATGTAGCAACATGCAAATTTATATGATATCACAAATGGAGGTGAAGCTATGCTAGATGGGGAAAAAGTTGATCAAGTGTGCATGAGAAGAATTTAGGTGTTTAGATGATGTTATAGATGACACTATACATGTATATATATATTCGGCCATCAAAGTGAGTATGTAGGTGATGTTGAGTCAAATTTTTGGTGCACATTCGGGTATGTATATATATATGTAAGTGTGACAGCCCAAAATTGACCCTAGTCGGGGTGTGGTTTCGGGACCACAAAACCGAGGCATAAAAATAATTTATAATTTATTTTGATGCCTATAATATGTGTTAATTCATGTGTGACATTTTTGATGTTTCGATTTAGAGTTATAAATGTGAATTTCACTAGAAAGGACCTAGTAGTAAACTTTGAAAGTATGATGGGGAAATGTGTGATGACTAGTTGATAATGCATGCAAAAATAAGGGATTTGCATGTCAAATTCCCCCCCTAACATGAAGTGGCCGCCATGACAAGAGGGTATGGGCTAAACATGTCATGAAACATGTTTTGTTGGTGCATTAGGGTGAAATAATAAACAAAGGTGTATGGGTGATAAAAGAATGAAAAAAAAATGTGTGTGAGTGTGGTATTCCCCCTCCTTGCCGTGAGTTGAGAAAGAAGGAAGAAAAAAAAAATTGTTGTGTTCATCCTTTCTCATCTTTTTGGCCGAAAATCATAAGGAGGAAGAAAGGGATTTTTGCTCCATTTTTGGTTTAAGAAGAGAACTAGAAGGAGATTTGGCCATACTTGTACCAAGATTAAGGTATGTATGAGGTTGTGTCATGAGTTTCATGCATGTTTTAGTTGCTAACTTGATGTTCATGTTAGCCCATGGTTCAAATCCTTGTTGTGCCATGGAAATGGTATTTGGCCAAGGTTGATATTGTGTTAAAGCCATTGCATGCTAAATGTGAAGCTTGTTGATGATGCATGTAATGAAGGATTGACTACTCTTGAAATTTCTTTTAGTATTCTTGAGTAGGACATTGAATTCTTTGTTTAACCATGACCAAAGTTAAAAGGGTATGGTTGTGATGTATTCGCCATGGTGCATTCATGAGCATGATTTATGCTTGTTACTTGATTGGTAAAATTTGTGTTTGGATGGGTATGAACCCCTTGAGATTGACCTTGCACCTATATGTGTGTATATGTTTGCACATGATGTTTTGATTATGAAGTAAGTGATAAATATGTTTGTTTAAAGAAGAAAATGTTGAAGAATGGTTGTGAAATTGCAAGTACATTCGCCTAGTACACATATGATGTGAAAATCTTGGAATTTATTGTTGATTTGGTGCAAGAATGACTAAGTATAATCGGCCATATGAGTGCTTGATGCTATATTATAAGTATTGAGCTACAATATGTAAAGCATTAGCTAGTAAAATGTGTGCCATTCATGTGTGGTGTTAAACATGTAATTGGCCTCAACATCAACATGCATAATCGGCCATGAATGAGTACCTAAGAGGTTGTGTTGTTCGCCATGAGTAAGCATGTTGAAGGCTTTGTGTGTTGAGTCGATTCATGAATTCCGTACTTATGTGACTTTAATGTCTAGTGAATATATGTGGGCTAAGTGCCTTGAGTTCTTCTTTTCGATACTCAAATGATTGAATCAAATTATTTGTTAAATTAAGCTCAAGAGCAAAGGGGGACCAAATCCGATAAAGGGAAGGAAAAAGTAGTCGAATATCCATCGGAATCGTTCGACAACATCCGAGGTAAGTTTTCGAGTATCGAAACTTAGATTTTGATTCGATTGAATGAAGTAATAAGCAATCGAAATTGTGCCCTTGTATATGGCCATTGAGCCGAAATGATATTTTTGATTAAGTAAAATGTGCATTAAAGTTTGTTATGAAATTGAAACAAAGATGTGAATGAATGTGCGAATTGCGATATCCGGGCTAAGCCCGAAGGCAATTGTGCGAATTGTGATATCCGGGCTAAGCCCGAAGGCAATTGTGCGAGCTATGATATCCGGGCTAAGCCCGAAGGCAATTGTGCGAGTTGTGATATCCGGGTTAAGTCCCGAAGGCATTTGTGCGGGGTTACCATAATCGGGCTATGTCCCGAAGGTGTTTTGAACAGTAGCTATATCCGGATAAACTCCGAAGGTATGTGATTTGAAATTTATAAGCTGCTGGAAAATTTTCAGTTAATGCACTTGTGAAATTCCCAACAACAAGGTATGTTTTGTGTGCATTGCACACTATGAGTAAGTCGTATGAATATTCGCTCTAATGATAAATGAGCTATCGGCATTAACTAGGCCATTATTTGTGTATGAATATAAGAGTTGGGATTGTGAAGTAAGCATGTCTTTGAGAAATTGTGCATATGAATTATTGTTTAGCTACTTGAATGCTATGCTTTGGTTGTGTGTATATTATGGCTCAAACTTACTAAGCATAAATTGCTTACTCCGTTTCTTTGTTTCTCTGTTTATAGATTTTGCTCGTTAGCGATCGGATTCGGGATCATAGAAGTTGAAGTCAACCACACTATCAAAGCCCTTTTGGTACTCCTTTAGTTGAGTTCGGATATGGCATGTATAGGACTACCCTCGGTTGTTTTAAGTACTTGTGATGTATATGTGTACGGCCATGCGAAAATGGTTCGTAATAGTGGAGTATGGAATTAGACCATTTGTGGTTTGTAATTATATTTGGTTTCATGATGTGATTATGGTTTGGAATGAGAGAGTTGGTCACATGATCAGCCATTGGAATGGCTAAATATGATCATATGTGGACCTAAGTATGACTAGACTATAGTTGGTTCATGGGAACTACAATATAGGTAAAGCCTACCTTAAAACAGATGCTGCCAGCTGCAGTGACGTGGATGTGGAAAATCACCAAAATTTGTAGGAACGGTGTTAAATAGTGAATAAATTATGTGATCGAACCTTGACGAGTCTATTTTCATATGAAAGTAACGAAACGATCATATGAACAGTATACCGAGAGATATTAAAGTTCTCGTGAGACAGGGCTAGAACGGTTTCTGGGTCCCCTGTCGCGACTTTGAAAATTTACCATAAATTATCCAGAATGAATTAGAAGTCATTACTTATATGTGCAGATTCCTTTTTGAGTCTAGTTTCATTAGAAACAAACGACATCAGTATTGAAACCCTGTACAGAGAGATATTCAAGTTGTAACACACGAAGGTCAGTGTAGTCGACCCCTGTAACATGGGTGACTTTAACTAATAAACTGTACCAATTGGCCCGACCAAAAATTCTAGAAATAAATTCATGGATGGATATATGAGTCTAAATTCAGGGAAAATTTACGGAATCAGTTTCCGAGTTGTGAAACTCGAGATATGCTTTTTAAGGCGACAGCGATGCAGTTTTCCAGCTTGCCTGGGAATGTCAAATTGGTCGGTGCCATAAGTGGTTTTGGCTTGTTAGCCCCTCGTGTCCGACACCGGCAACGGTCTCGGGTTCGGGGTGTTACAATAAGTATGCCCATTCATGATGTTACCTTTAATCATGTATATAATCGACTAAATGGGTAATTAGTAAGAGGGGTTGCCGAATATACAAATATACATATGCATGTGTAATTGAATTATAAATGTATAGCAAGATGATTAAACTAGTTTATTTATTTATTAAGCCCGAGAAGTTAAAGAAGGGGAAACAAGCAAGGGCAAAGCCAAGGACATCGAGTAGCCGGGTCGGAACCGTTATACTCAACGCAAGGTAAGTCCTTAAGCACTTTTGTGAGAACTCCTTGGATAGATATTTTTTGAGTGATTCTCCTACTTATTAATATGACCATATGTACAATTTGAATTTAGTAAATTGCTTTACCATGATGAATCGACATAGGGCACAATGTGTGCAAAAATTATGTGGCACTATGTGTGCCGATTGGGAGGTTGAAGCATGAGGGAATCTCAAATGCACTATGTGTGCGATTTACTATGGCACTATGTGTGCGATTTACTATGGCACTATGTGTGTGAACATAATAAGCACTATGTGTGCAATGTTTGGTTGTTGGTATAAATTGTGATGAATGAGGTAAGTGATTGAGCTATTAACTAAATATCGAATTTGAGGTTGTGCGGTGTATGCATAAATTTATCTAGTGCACCGTTGTTCCAAACTTGAGGAAATGGGTCTACATTGATTGGGCTGACTTGGCATTGATTTAATTGAAGGACTTGGCATGAGATCGAACCAAAAATTCAAGAAATTGTAGCATAGTTGTTATGATTTGGAAAAAAATGATTTTGTGTTATTTGTTTTTCACTTATGATTATTATTGTTGGACGGTAGAGTAGTGCTTATGACTTACTGAGTTATGTACTCATTTGGTGTGCTTGTTTGTTGCTTATCTAGGTTCTTGATCCATTTTGGTGTGCTCGGGACCGTCGTCAAAGTCATCACACCGCTAGCAACTTTTGGTACTTTCTTCTTAGTGGGTCTAGGAGAACATTTTGGCATGTATAGGCTAATATGTTTTGTTGAAAATTTGGTATGTAAACTTTTAGCCATGCGAAAATGGCTTGTATACACTTTGGCATGGTATCATAATCATTTTGTATGTTGTTCATTAAGAGATGTGGAAATGTTTGGAATCGATTAGCCCTTGGAATGGTTAATCGTGATCATCTTTTGTGCCATGTATGCTAAAAGGGCTAGTTGAATCAAGGAAATTATGAAGTAGGTAAAATCTACCTTAAGGACAAGTGGTTGACAGCTGCAGTGATGTGGATGTGAAAATCACTAAAAATAATAGGAATGGAATTAAATAGTGAATAAATTATGTAAATGAACCATGATGAATCTACTTTCATATGGAAGAAACGAAACGGTCATATGAGTTGTATGTTAAGAGATATTTAGGTTTTCGTGAAATAGGGCCAGAACGGTTTCGGATTCCCTGCTCGACTTTGGAAATTCATTGTAAATTAACCAGAGATAATTAGGAGATGCCATATATGTATAGATTCCTATTTGGGTCTAGTTTGTATAGAAAGAAACGGAATCGATATTGAAGCCACATGCAGGAGATATCCAGGTCGTAATGCATGAAGGTCGGTGTAGTCGCACCTGTAATAGTGGAGACTTTAACTAATAAACTGTACTAATTGGCCTGACCAAAATTCTAGAAAAAATTTGTAGATGCATATATTAGTCTAGTTTCAGGAAAAATTACAAAACTGGTTTTCGAGTTTTGGAACTCAAGATATGATTTTAAAGTAGCAGTGACGCATTAATAACCGCCTGGAAAATTTTAAAATGGATGCGAAAGTGAATGGTTTAAGCCGTTAACCCCTCGTGTCCGACTCCGGCAGCGGACTCGGGTACGGGGTGTTACAATTTTGCCCCTAACCTTCGACATTTTTACGATTTAGTCCTTAGGCTCGTATAATGGAACACATGAAATTTCTATATTACCCAAGCCTAACCAAACATTTTTCTCTCTTATGGCAACCCACATTTTTCATTTTCTTCCCTATTCTTACCTCACATTTACTTCTTTTTCAATTTAGTCCTTATAAGGGTTTCTCATGAAAACTAGCTTGGAAAAGATGTTTATCACACATTTATCTTTCATATTCCTCCATAATCCATCAAAATACAAGCAACTCATGCATGGATAAATTTTTAAACATGAACCCTAGCATGAAATATGGGTAGAAATGGAGAGAGCAAATTACCGGGATTTCAAAAATACAAAGAACATGAAAAACGGGGCTTGGGAGCACTTACTATTGAGCTTAGAAATGTTGAAAACCCTAGCTATGGTGTCTCTTCAATTTTCAGCAGCCATGGAGAAGGAAATGGCTAATTTTGGCTTGATTTTTCCCATTTTAATTCATTAAGATGACAAATGACCAAAATGCCCTTATACCCTTTCTTTAAAATTTTATCCATGCAAGCCCATTTTTATCCAAAAATTTAGAACTTGGAAAAATTGATCTCCAAGACCTTCTAATACGTAATCTAAAGCAATTTCATACAAATTGCTTCTAGAATCCAAGTTTTACAATTTATTTAATTTAGTCCCTAATTTCAAATTGGACATCTTATACATAGAATTTCTTCATGAAATTTAAACACATGCATATACTCATATTCTAGGCCTCATAATAATCATGAAATAATTATTTTGATGTCAGATTTATGGTCACGAAACCACTATTCCGACTAAGCCCTATTTTGGGATGTTACATTTCTCACCCCCTTAGGGACTTTCGTCCTCAAAAGTCTTACCAGAGAATATATTCGGATATTGGTTTCTCAGGGTTTCTTTCAGCTCCCATGTAGCTTCTTCAACACCATGTTGACGCCATAAAAATTTTACAAGAGCCACATCTTTTTTTCTCAACCACTTAATTTCGCGAGCCAATATCTTAACCGGTTCCTCTCCATAGGTCATGTCCGGCCTAATTTCAATCTCAGTCGGTGAAATTACGTGAGAGGGGTCTGATCGATATCTCCGTAACATAGATACATGAAACGCATCATGAATCTTTTCCAGTTCGGGTGGCAATGCCAAATGATAGGCTAACGGTCCGATTCTTTCGGTGATTTTGTACAATCCGATAAATTGTGGACTCAGTTTACCTTTTTGACCAAATCTCAATACCTTTTTCCATAGAGATACCTTCAAAAATACTCTATCCCTAACTTGAAACTCAATTTCTTTTCCTTTAAGATCAGCATAAGACTTTTGCCTATCTGATGTCGCTTTTAAAAATCCCGTATCACTTTAACTTTTTCTTCAGTTTCTTTGATCAGATCAACTCCATGAATTTGATTTTCCTTGAGCTCTGTCCAATACAATAGAGTTTGACATTTCCTTCCATACAAGGCCTCATAAGGTGCCATCTTCAAACTTGTTTGGAAACTGTTGTTGTAGGCAAACTCTACCAACGGCAGATATTTTTCCCAAGTACCCTGAAATTCGAGGATGCAACAATGCAACATGTCCTAGAGAATCTAAATCATCCGCTCAGACTGACCATCAGTCTGAGGGTGAAAAGCTCTGCTAAAACTCAACTTTATACTTAAGGCTTCTTATAACTTCTTCCAAAATCTCGAAGTGAACCTCAAGTCTTTGTCCAAAATAATCAACAGTGGTACTCCATGCAATCTTACTATCTCAGAAATGTACAAATCGGCTAATCTATCAAAGGAATAATTCGTCTTTACCGGGATAAAATGAGTCGACTTTGTCAATTTGTCCACTATAACCCATATGGCATCTTTCTTTTTTGGAGTTAAAGGCAATCCTGTCACAAAGTCCATGGTAATTCTGTTGGGGACCATTACAGGTTGTAACATACCTGAAGGTACTTGATGTTTAGCTTTAACTTGCTGACACACCAGGCATTTCGATACAAATTCAGAAACATCTCTTTTCATGCCGTTCCACCAGTACATCTTCTTCAAATCGTTGTACATCTTGGTACTTCTTGGATGAACTAACAAACGACTGTAATGTGCTTCTTGCAAAATCTTCAGAATAAGTTCATCATCTTTGGGTACACAAACCCTATCTCTGAACATTAAGCATCCATCAGGACTAATTCAAAAATCTGACTCATTACCAGACTAACATTGAGTTCTTTTTATTTGTAAGCCATCATCATTAAACTGGGCATCAAGAATTTCCTGCAGAAAAGTTGGCCTAGCCTCCAGCTCGGCCAAAACTGAACCATTATCAAGCAATGTCAAATGAGCATCCATTGCTCTCAAAGCACACAAGGATTTCCTACTCAATGCATCGGGGACCATATTCGCCTTTCCCAGGTGATAGTCAATAATTAAATCATAATCTTTAATTAATTCTAACCACCTCCACTATCTCAGAATTAATTCTTTCTGAGTCATTAAGTATTTTAAACTATTGTGATCCTTGAAAATACGGAAAGTCTCACCATACAAATAATGCCTCCAAATTTTTAAGGAAAATACAATAGCGGCGAGTTCTAGGTCGTGGGTTGGATAATTCTTCTCATGAGGCTTCAATTGCAGTAAAGCATAGGCTATCATCTTGCCATCTTGTATAAGCACACAACCTAATCCATTTAAGGATGCATCACTGTAGACCATAAACTCTTTTCCCAGTTCAGGTAGCACTAAAATAGAAGCTTCGGTCAGCAATGTTTTTAACTTTTCAAAACTTTGCTGACACTTCTCTGTCCAATCAAACATAACGTCTTTCTAAAGCATCTTTGTCATCGGAGTCACTATCATGGAAAATCCTTTTACAAACCTTCGGTAGTAACCAGCTAAGCCTAAAAAGCTTCTTACCTCCGTTACATTTTTAGGCGATTTGTGACACCCCTAATGTGACCCTAGTCGGAGAGTGGTTTCGGGACCACAAAACCGAGTCACAAAAATAATTAGGTGTTATATTCTATGCTTATTGTATGTGGAATTTGTATGTCTGAATATTTCGTGCCTTGATTTTTATTAATTAGGTGCTAATTTATAAGAAAGGACCCATGTGATAGGACTTGAAAATGTGATAGGTGAAATTTAAATGGCCAAATAATGCATGAGTTATTGACATGAGGGACTTGCATGTCAAATGGACCACTTTTAACTTAGTGGCCGGCCATCAAGATGGTTGATAGATATTATATACATTTTATGTTAGCATGATAATAGTTAATGGCCTTATGGTATGGAAGAAAAGATAATTAAAAGGAATGGAAGAGTGTTAGAAAAAAAAAAAAGATATTCATCCTTCTTCTCCCCCCCTTTGCCGTACCAAAAGAAAAGAAAAGGAGAGGAAATTGAAGATTAAGGCATTTTGATCACCTTTAAGGAAAGAAAGGTAAGAGTGTGTTCATCTTCCTTACTTTCTTGCAGTAGAAACAAGAGGAAAGAGGAAGGAACTTGTCTAGGGCATTCGGCTATCTTGGAGGTTAAATAAGGTAGGAGTTCATGTTATTTCTATTGATTTTATGAGAATCTAGCTAGTAGTCAAGCTACTATTGTAACCTATATGCTAATCTAAAAGATGCTATGAACAAATGTGAAGTTTTGCTAGTTAGGATTATTCGCCAAGTGTTTATGTGGTAGAAATTAAGTGTTAAATGAAATGAAAATGGTATTATATGGGGTATGTATATTCGCCATATAAGTAAATATGATAGGTATGATTTGTGTTTTGGAGATTTTAGGTCATTGAGTTCTTGTTGTTGTGTGTGTATGTGCATGAGTATTCGACCATGCTATAGAATTCATGATGCAAAATGATAAATGCTTGGTACATTCGGCCATAATGGGCATTAAGATGGTGAAGTTTGAATTAGTTAAATGTTCATATAGGTTGTCTTGATGAAAAGAGAAAGAGAAGAGTTAGATATCATATTTGATGATAGTGTGGTATATAAGGGTGTTGAACTTAAATAAGTAATATTCGGCTAGCATGATGAGTATGAAATATTAAGTAGACGAGATAATTGATGGTGAAGTGGCTAATAGGGACTTTTAATGAAATCTATGCTAAGGCCGAATCTATCAAATGCTAAATGTGCTTATGTGTATATTCGGCCACCTAATTAAGCACATAGGTGGTGTTGAATTTGATCTTGCACATTCTGCCATATGGGTGTACACACTTGTGATACTATCCTTGATTAGGATAGTTGGCAATAGGGTGATAGCCTATGGTTGTGAACCGAATAGTTCAAAAGCATGGGGTAGAAGGATAAGAATTTGTCATGTGTATCCTATGAAATGAAATTTTAATGTTTAATACAAATATTTTACAAAGTGGTTGAATGGGTTAATTTAATTGTTTAAGCTCAAGATCCTAAAGGAGAGGCGTCCAACAAGGGGAAAATGAAGGTCATCAAATAGTCGACTTGGAATTTATTTTACCCAACACAAGGTAAGTCATTAAGCATATATTTGGTGTTGATTTAAATGATCATAATATATATGCAAATGTGTTTAAATGAGTTGATGTGTAAATGGAAATGTATGTGTATGGAATGATGCCATTGTTGAATGTATAAAGGCAGCAAAATGCATAAGGTATTGGTCTCGGCACTAAGTGTGCGGGTATAAATGGACACGGTGACAAGATTGGCACTAAGTGTGCGGGTTTAAAATTGTACAGCACTAAGTGTGCGAGCTAAATGTATATAGCACTAAGTGTGCGGATTCACTATATGCTCTTGCATTACAATTGGCACTGAGTGTGCGACATTATCGAGTTAATCCCGGACAGCGGATCGGGTAAGTACCTTGAGCTCATGACGAATAGGCAATATGTTCATGCTCGGGGTTGAGCTTGGTAAGCTTTAAATCTATGTGATGATTGCAATTGTATGATTGTGGTGAAAATGAGTTGGTGTGTGAAAATGCCTCAAATATCTTATTGTATAGAATTTGAAATGTGGATGTATGACTTGGTATGAGATTGAACCGAAAGGTTCGAGGAATTATGGTATAGTTTCGATATGGATGGAGTACCTAGCTTCGCCATCGTTTCATGTTGTGATAACTTTATTAATGGGTGGTTGTCGAATGCTTATGACTTCATCGAGTTATAAACTCACTCGGTGTTTTCTTGTCACCCATTTTAGGTCTCTTGGACTCGATCGTTATGCGTTCGGAACCGTCGTTGAAGTCATCACACCGGCTGGAAATCTTTGGTATAGTCGTCGTAGTTGAACTAGGAGAACGTTTGGCATGTATAGGCTATTTTGTTTTGTTGAATTGTGGGTTGTAAACTTTAAGCCATGCGAAAATGGCCTATGTGGTCTGTTGAGTGTGATTCTAAAACCTATAGTCACGAGCCTTAGAAACCTTAATTTTGATAAGGTGGCCATAGTTTGTATTATGCATGATGTAATAGTTGGCCATGGAAGAATTATGAAATAGTCATTGTTTGCTTTAGTAACAGATGCTGCCAGCAGCAGTGAGGTGAGATGGAAAAATCACTAAAAATAGTAGAAGTAGAATTAAATAGTGAATAAACTATTAAATTTAACCTTGATGAATCTATTTTCATATGGACAAAACGAAACGACCATATGAGCAGTATACTGAGAGATATTAAAGTTCTCGTGAGACAGGGCCAGAATGGTTTCTGGATCCCCTGTCTCGACTTTGAAAATTTACCATAAATTATCCAAAAGGAATTAGAAGTCGTGCCTTATATTTGCAGATTCCCTTTTGAGTCTAGTTTCATTAGAAACAAACGGCATGAGCATTGAAGCTCTGTACGAGAAGATATCCAGGTCGTAATGCGCGAAGGTCAGTGTAGTCGACCCCTGTAACATGGGTGACTTTAACTAATAAACTGTACTAATTGGCTTGACCAAAATTCTAGAAAAATGTGTAGATGGAATTATGAGTCTAGTTTCAGGAAAATTTATGGAACTGGTTTTCGAGTTCGGAACTCGAGATATGATTTTAAGGTGAGACAGGACGCAGCTTGCCGGCTAGGGTGGAAATGTGAAAAATAGTCATGTGACACATGAGAGTTGGTCCTAGAACCCCTCGTGTCCGACTCCGGCGACGGTATCGGGGATGGGGTGTTACACGATTTCCATTCAACAATTGCAGAAAACTTGTTTGGATCAACTCACATACCTTCACCCGAAACTATATGACCCAAAAATCCAACTTCTTGGAGCCAAAATTCACTCTTTCTAAACTTAGCATACAGTTGCTTTTCCCTCATGGTCTGCAACACAAATTTCAGATGCTTTGCATGCTTTGTCTTATCTTTAGAATAGATCAAAATATCGTCAATAAACACAATGACAAACTTATCCAAATATGGTCGAAAGATTCTATTCATTAGATCCATAAACATGGCCGGTGCATTCGTCAGTCCAAACGGCATGACAAGAAACTCATAATGGCCATACCTCATTCTGAAAGTTGTCTTAGGTACATCCAAGTCTTTAACTCGCAACTGATAATAGCCAGACCTCAAGTCTATTTTGGAGAACACGGTGGCTCCTTTTAACTGGTCAAATAAATCATCGATCCTTGGCAAAGGATACTTATTCTTAATAGTTACCTTATTCAGTTGCCGATAGCCAACACATAATCTCATCGAACCATCTTTCTTCTTTACAAACAACGCGGGGGCATCCCAAGGTGAAAAACTTGGCCTAGCAAATCCTTTATCTGTCAGCTCTTGCAACTGTGCTTTCAACTCCTTCAACCCGGTAGGTGCCATTCTGTACGGGGCAATAGAAATGGGAGTTCTCTCTAGCACTAACTCAATACTGAACTCTATCTCCCTTTCAAGAGTTAATTCGGGTAATTCCTCTAGAAACACGTCTGGATACTCACATACTATCGGTACAGATTCAATCTTCCATTCAATTTCCTTAGTGTTCATCACAAACGCAAGGTAGGCTCCATATCCTTTCCTCATATATCTCTAGGCAACCATTGCCATGATTACAATCGGCAGCGAACCCAATTCTCTTGATTCAACCGATAAAATCTTACCATCTGGGCATTCTAACTTAATGTACTTACTACCACAATTCACAATTACATCATGAAGGGCTAACCAATCCATGCCAAGTATTACATCAAATTCATAAAATGGTAACAACATAAGGTTAGCTGGGAAACAACAACCTTGAATTGTCAAAGGACAATTCTTACAGACTTTATGAACTAGGATTGATCTGCCTAGTGGGTTGGACACTCTAATAATATCTTCCGTAAATTCAACAGGTATGTTCATACTAGACGCCAATCTCATGCAGATATATGAATTCATCGACCCCGGGTCAATTAAAGCAATAATACTTATATTAAAAAGGCAGAAGATACCAGTAATAACATTAGGAGCAGTGACTTCTTCTCGGGCACGCATCGCATACGTTATTGCTGGGGCTCGGACCTCTGGTTTTGTAAAATCTTTAGTGACAACTCGACTGGCACTAAAACTCCCTGGGTATCTCGGAGGTGTTCCCCGTGGAATAGGAGTACTGAATTTCGAGGCTACATTCACTTCTTTTTCAACTCGCTCTAGGCAGTTTCTGAGGAAGTGATCAAAAGAACCACATCTGAAACATGCGCCGCTCTTCATTCAGCACTCTCCGAAGTGAAATTTGTTCTAGCTTTTACACTTTGATTTTTTGATCATCTATGCTCCCCACACTAGTTTCTATCGGGGAGGAAATATTTTGACCTTGTCGCTTAGAACTTCTTGATCTGCCCGAATATCCCACTGATGAAGTGGAGCATTCATGTAAGCTCCTGGCTTTCTTCGTGGAGAACGAGAGTGTTTTACCGCTAGACCTCTTGCTCCTAACTCGAGCCTCTGTCTTAGCTTGTTTTCTTTTATTATTAAGTTCTTCAGCCTTCTTGGCTCGATCGACTAATGTGGCAAACTCCCGTATTTCCAAGATCCCAATCAACAACTTGATGTCCTCATTCAGACTTTCCTCGAAGCGTTTACACATTTTCGATTCAGTTTGGACCCATTCAGTTGCGTATTGACTCAATCGTACGAACTCTCTCTCGTATTCCGTTATAGTCTTGCTACCTTGTTTGAGTTCTAGGAACTCCTTTCGCTTTGAGTCCAAAAATCGCTGGCTAATGTATTTCTTCCTAAACTCTGCTTGGAAGAAATCCCAAGCAATACTTTCTATCGGCACTACCGAGGATACGATTTTCCACCAATTATATGTAATGTCCTTCAAAAAAGACACAGCACACTTCAAACATTTCTCGGGTGTGCATGACAAATCATCTAGCACCCACGTAGTGTTCTCGACCCAAAACTCAGCTCACTCAGCATCATCATCAACTTTCACTCTGAATGCCTCAGCCCCATACTTTCTAAGCTTATCTACAGGGGCTTTACCGATCCTCATCGGTGCCATACCTCATCGCACATCCTCATCAGGTTGGTTAGGGGGCGAGGGAGGTCTCGGTATATTGGGGCGATATAACGCCCTAATTTTTGGGTTTTCTGTGTTTTTGTGATTTTTAAAATTTGTGTGTGTTCTGGTTGGTTAAAATATATATTTTAGTAGGTTAGTGGGCCTTTGGAAGGCCCAAACTTAAGTTAAATCCGTGGTAGTCTTCAGAATTTTAATTTTATGAGCAGGTGATGCAATTGGCGTTTGGGCTTTTAAGAGTAAAGGGGTAAAAGATGATACAAAAAGGAGTGTGGTGTAGTGGCGAAGTGGCGCCGCTTAGGGGACAAAGAAGTGACGCCATAGAGGAAGCAAGGGGTCCAAGGTTCAAGTCTTGGCTCTTGCAATATATTTTGGTTTTTCTTTTCAATAAATCTGGAAGCAAGTAGGTGCGCTTTAAAGTTTAATGTGTTGGGTTTATGACACAAATTAGTTGATGGCCTAGTGGTGGTGGCGTGAGTTGGCATGTGAGAGGACTTTGGTTCGAATCCCTTGGCACGCAAAGGTTGATTATTTTACTATGTTGGGACGGCAAGAGTTGGTGTTGGTTTTAAACTCTGGTGATGGAGGGATCCCACATCAGGAAGCTAACATAAGAGTAGATGGAGAGCTAGCTTTAAATAGAGCAAACCATAAGGAGAGTAGGCATACTCTTCTTGGCTGATCCCTTTCACTTTGTGACGTGCTCGTTTGGGTTGGGCGTCAGCTAAGAGTTTTTGGAGCGCGGATTAACTGCAGTCTCCTAACAGGTGTGTATTTCTCATTACTCTAGCAGTAGGACGGCTATTTCGGGCTGCGATAGGTTGAAATGGGTCATGTGGTCCCAATGGGTCTGTAGGCCCAAGTGGATAAGTTGTAGAATTACTAAAATACCCCTATAGGGTAGGACTACCGATTTACCCTTGGAGGGTAAAATGACTATTTTACCCCTCGTGCGTAAATGGCTAACTTGTGTGGTGATTGGGTTAGTTGATGTGGATTTATGTTAGTTATCATTAATTCGTAAGTCTAATGTGTTAGTGATCGATTGTAGGATTATCGTGTGGGAGATATCGTCATCAATCATCATCAACCAGGTGTGTAAACGACACCCTCCCTTAGATTGAATCGGTAAAAACTGAAATACCGAAACGTTGGTATTTTGTGAACTCGCGAGCGTGCGAGCGCTAATGAGACAGTTGTTAATGAATATGGTGCATTTGGATGATTAGAGTGCAGAGTGTGCATTTTCATACACAATGGTATTTTTGGGCTTAATGGGCCGAAAATGGGCCAATGGGCTAATGGGCCCACTTTGGTAAAAAGACGAGGTAAGTACTTCTGATTACTTAGTAAACGTTAGAATAAGAATGAAACCTTAGGAATAGGTAATAATTACTGAAATACCCTTATGCATGCAAAATTACGATTTTACCCTTAGGATTATTTTTTTTCTAAAAAGCATGATGTTCTGTTTCTGTATACGTATGCCATGACATATTATTTCTGTTGCATGGGACATGGGTTTATATTGGTGGAGGAAGCGTTCTTGCAGCCTCGCTACAATCTGGTGGCCTCGCCACATATATCTATTCTAGTGACTTCGTCACAATATCCGCGACCTCATTTGCAATCGGTAACCGCCACATATATATATCTGTTCTGGTGGCCTAGCCACAATATCTGTATCTGGTGACTTCGTCACAATATCTGGCAGCTTCGCTGCAATTTCTGTGGTGTTTAGCGGTTGGGTGGGTCAATTAGTCTCCCCACATGGTGTAAGGCTGGTACGGGGGTGTTATGGATGGCTCTAGGTTGGTATTTCTACATTCATGATATATTTGTTCTGTATCTGCTATGGGCCTATGGGTTTTGATTCTGATTTCTGTACTGGGCCAATGCCTAAATAAGTCTGACTCTGAGGTTTGATCTGTTCTGGGCTATGGTTGGGTTATGTTACACACTGAGTTTACCGAACTCACCCTTTATTTTCATCTCTGCAGGAAATCCCCAACCATAGTGGGCTTGGAGCTATGAGGGATTCGGAGTGGCCACATCATCTGCAAAGTTGGTTTTTCTAAGTTCGTTTATTTTTATCATTTTTATATTCTTATTTAATTTTGGGTTTTAAGTTGTAATAAGGCCACTATTTAAATTTCTTTTTTCGCTATGGTTTTATTTTGTTATTATATTTATATTATGTCAAAACTGCTAGTATTAGGCTGCGCGGGTTTTCAAAATTAATGAACGTTTCCAAGACTTAACAAGCACAACAGATGGAAAGTCTAAAGATTGATAAACCGACTTTTCATTCATCCGCTGTTTTTACAAAGACCACCCCAATCACTTAAACCAACGAATGCATACTAAGTCGTAAGTTCATGTGACACGTCAGATCTGGCCATAACGTCTGGGCCAGGTTTGGGTGTTACATTTAGTGGTATCAGAGCCATGTTGCAATAACTCGGCTGTGGAACGGGTCTAAAAATGAGAGTTTGTAAAGAAACACTGAATAAAGGTTTTCAAAAATCATTTTTTTTTAAACTTGATTATAAATTGTTTTCGAGAATGTTTCCAATATTTTCTCTTTACAAATAGATGATTTTAAAGATTAAAACCATTTTTATAAAATTAGGTTTTTTTAGAAGGTGGCACACCGAATCTCCGGCCCAAGTCTGTAAGTTTTCTGAGCCTTTCTGATTGTTTCTGAAATATTTGTTATATGCTTGTACAAAACCTTATCATGGTACTTTAGTTAGGGTAACCTTTGGGCTGTAGAAACTCGATAAGTAGATCGAGATCAGTAGCTAGGCTACATAAAAGGTAACAAACTCAAACTCTAAATTATTGTTATTCATAAGACATCTGTAATAAACACTGAAATATTAAACTGATTCATAAAATTCTTAATCAGATAATATGAAATGAGTACACGAGTAGATCGTGGAAGAGGTCGTGGACGTGGCCGAGGTAATGCTCAGGCTGAATCTTCGTCATTAGGACATATGCTGACAGCAGATGCACCAGTACCACCGGCAATGGAGGTAGAGTCTCATGATCAAGGTGCCGGGGATGATGCTCTATCTTAGGTAATACTCTGAGTTTTGGAAAGGGTTGCTGGGGCAAGTATAGGAAACGAAATTCGGGGGTCTATTTTTGAGCGGCTCCGGGCCAATGGAGCAGAGATATTTAGGGGCATATCTGGTGTAGCTCCAAATGTGGCTGAGTATTGGTTAGAAGCCATAGAGCAGATTATGGATGATCTGGACTACTCTGTGGAGCATAAGCTAAAGGGAGCCATATCGTTTCTCAGGGATGAGGCTTATCAGTGGTGGCTTACGGTGAGAGATAGAACTCCTACTGACAGTGTGACTTGGGAGCTATTTAAGACAGCCTTCAAAGGAAAGTATGTTGGGGCTAGTTACGTGGACGCTCGCTGGAAAGAATTTCTGAACCTGGTCTAAGGGAGTAAGGCAGTGGCTGAGTATGAGTCTGAGTTTCTGAGACTGAGCCGGTATGCTTTTGGGATTGTCGCTATAGAGTATGAGCATAGCGTACACTTCGAGGATGGTCTGAGAGATGAACTTAGGGTGCTGATTGCTCCGCAGAGGGAGAGTAACTTCGCTGCTTTAGTGGAGAAAGCTAAGATAGCTGAGGAAGTGAAGCATACAGAAAGACAATCATGAGAAAAGATCAGAACCATTTTAGGAGAGATTCAGGATTTTCAGGTTGTATGAACAGGAATGTTAAGAGAGAAAGGGTAATGGAGCCAATTCGAGTAGTACCGATGAATGCTGTTAAACCACAGGGTTGTAGAAATTGTGGGAAGATGCATATGGGCGAGTGTCAGAAACGTTTTGGTGCTTGTTTTCGATGTGGATCTATGGAGCATAGGGTTAAAGATTGTCCCTAGAAACCAGATCAGGTTCAAGTTTTAGAGCAGAGGGTCGCTCAACTAGTGAGGGGTGGACCACAGTTTTCGATAGGACATGGGCAAGGAAGAGGTGGTAATGGAAACGATCGAGTAAGAGGAGCGCCTAGCAGAGGTGCTGGATATACTGAGGCTCGTCAACCGGTGTTGGTGTATGCAGCTCATCGCCGAGAGGGGGGTGATGCACCTGACATCATAACTAGTACGTTTCTGATTTCCAGTATGCCATACACTACGTTGATAGATGTTGGATCTACCCATTCATGTGTTGCATGTGCTATATCTGGGTCACTGGGTGTGCACTCTGAGGAAACCGTGAGTTGGGTATCTGTACTAAGTCCTTTGGGGCACTTGGTTAGGGTAGATAAACTATATAGAGATGTGCCTATAGAAACTCAAGGAAAAGTTTTAGTGGAGATCTGATGGAGCTACCTTTCGGAGAATTCGATCTCATTTTGGGAATGGATTGGCTTGTTAAGCACAGGGCTACTCTAGATTGTGTTGCTAAGCGAATAATGTTAAAGACCACAAAGGATGAGGAGGTTTTGGTGATATGCGAGCGTAGGGATTATCTGTCTAATGTGGTGTCGGCATTGAAAGCCAAGAAGTGGATTCGAAAGGGATGTGAGGGTTATTTGGCATTTGTAAGCCAATCGGAAACTAAGGATCTAACAGTGGATAAAGTTAGAACATTCAAGGATTTCCAAGATGTTTTTCCAGAGGAGCTTCTGGTTTTCCCCCGAACCAAGAGGTTGAGTTTGGAATCGACTTGTTGCCTAGAACGGCACCGGTGTCCATTACACTTATAGGATGGCACCGAAGGAGTTGGTGGAGCTGAAAGCCCAAATTCAAGAGTTATTAGATAGAGGCTTCATTAGACCAAGTGTGTCTCCGTGGGGAGCACCAGTGTTGTTCGTAAAGAAGAAAGATGGGTCAATGCGGATGTGCATGGATTATCGGCAGTTGAACAAACTAACGATTAAGAACAAGTACCCTGCCGAGAATCGATGATTTATTCGACCAACTTAGAGGAGCTTCAGTATTTTCCAAGATTGACCTTTGATCTGGGTATCATCAGTTGAGGGTTAAGGAGGTGGATATTCACAAGACAGCATTCAAAAATCGGTATGGTCACTATGAGTTCTTGGTTATGCCATTTGGGTTGACGAACGCACCTGCGGCATTTATGGATCTGATGAATCGAGTGTTCCAGCCATACTTGGATCGATTCGTGGTCGTCTTTATCGACGATATTCTGGTTTATTCTGAAACTGAGGAAAAGCATGATGAGCATCTTCGTATTGTGCTGCAAGTGCTGAGGGAGAAGGAGCTTTATGCGAAATTTAGTAAGTGTGAGTTCTGTTGAGAGAGGTAACTTTCTTGGGGCATGTTGTCTCTGCTGAAGGGATCAAGATGGACCCTCGAAAGATTGAAGCGATTCTAGAATGGAAGCCACAGAGGTCAGTGTCAGAAATTCGAAGTTTTCTGGGTTTAGTTGGGTACTATAGAAGGTTTGTAGAAGGATTTTATTTGATGGCAGTGCCTTTGACAAAGCTTATAAGGGAGGGAGTACCGTTTGTTTGGACTGAGAAACAACAGGTATCTTTTTAGAAGTTGAAGAAAGTTTTGACCAAGGCACCTGTACTAATTCACCCGGAGTCTGGAAAAGATTTTACCGTATGCAGTGATGCATCACATGTAGGGTTGGGTTGTGTGCTGATGCAAGATGGTAAAGTGGTTGCTTATTGGTTTCTTATGCATCGCGACAGCTTAAACCACATGAAGTTAACTATCCTACTCATGATCTGGAGTTGGCAGCGGTAATCTTTGCGCTTAAGATTTGGAGACATTACCTGTACGGAGAAAGGTGTATTATATACACAAATTGTAAAAGACTTAAGTACTTGCTGACTCAGAAGGAGCTGAACCTTAGGCAGCGGAGATGGATAGAGTTGCTTAAGGATTATGACTGTGCGATTGAGTATCACTCAAGCAAAGCTTGTGACAGCCCTAAAGTGACCCTAGTCGAAAAGCGGTTTCGGGACCGCTAAACCGAGTCACCAAATTATTTGAATATGATAATTATTGTCTAAAATATGTGAATATGAATGTGTGAAAGTTTTAAGCTTCGATTTAGTTAATTGCATGTGAATTTAGTTAATAGGACTTATGTGTGACACTTTTGAAATGTGATAGGTTAATCTATAAGGATCTATTAATGCATGTAATAAAAAGGGTGGACTTGCATGTCAATTTCCCCACTTAATTGGTAGTGGCCGGCCATGACAATGAGGGTGGACAAAATGTGATGGGTAAAACATGTCATAAACATGTTATGTTAGTGTTTTATGGGAGGAATGATAAAATAAGGAGCATGGGTAATAAAATAATAGTGGTTAGTAGGAGGAGAAAGAGAAAAAGAAAAAAAAATGAGCTAGGCTACTCCTCCATTGCCGTGACTTGAGGAAGGAAGAAGAAGAGGATTTTCTTACTTCATGTTCGGTTGGTTGGTGTTTAGGAGGAGGTATGTTTGATGTTGTTCCATGAGATTCATGCATGTTTTTAGTTGTTAGCTTGAGTTCTACCTAGCCCATGGTTTAAATCTTTGCTATGTGATGGAGATGATATTTGGCCATGGGTGTTGTCTTCTTGGTTGGTGTTTGATGTTGTGGTGATGAGGCATGAAGATGAGTTAAGTTTCGGCTAAGGTGGATTTGTGTTGATGTCATTTGCATGCTAAATGTGAAGCTTTGTAATGATACATGTGATGGTGGATTGATGACTCTTGGATTTTCTTTTTAGCATTTTTGAGTTAGACATTAAGTTCTTTGTTTAACCCATGACCAAAATTGAAATGGTATGGTGTCTTGATGCATTCGCCATGGTAGGAAGTAGAAGAGAAATATGGTTGTTGTTCATGTTATTTGGATGAAAAATGGTAGTAAGGTGAAGTGCAAATGTTAGTATTTGATTACTAGTGTATATATGTGTATTAGCCGAGTTTTGAACTTGAAACAAAATGGTATGTAGTCAATACAAGTAACCATATTTGTAGGAAGTATTAAGCATATAATTGGTCTCAACATAGACATGCATATTCGGCCACATGAGATAGATTGGTGTTGCATGTATTCGGTTATAGGCGAGCATAATGATGAATCTATCTTGACTTAGATAATTGGCTCAAGGAGAATTTGTTAAAGTGCTTAGTTAATTGATATTAGGTTAATGATGTGTGTATTCGATCATAAAGGTGCACATGAGGAAATGTTAGATTAATTGTATTAAATTGCTCAATGTGATTAAAAATGCGTATGACCATTTTGTATTTGAGCTAAAGGTGGCCATATGACCTATCAAACTCCTTGTCATATTCGGCCATAAGCTAGCATAATGAGACTTTAATAAGTTAAATTTGTTTGAATTAGCTCAAGAGCTTAGAGGACCAAAGTTGGATAAGGAAAGGAAAAAGTGATCGAATAGCCGCCAAATCGCTCGACAACATCCGAGGTAAGTTTTTGAGTAATGGATCTTAGATTATCATTCGATTAGATCATGTTTTAAGTAAATCAAATTCATGCTCTTTGTATGTAACTATTGAGCCGAAAATGATAATGCTTGATAAGTGACTTGTGTTTGAATTCTAGTTATGAAAATGAAATATAGATGTGTCATGATTTATTGATATGTGCATGGATATTCGGATGATAACGGGCTAAGTCCGAAGGCATTTGTGCTAGTGACTAATTCAGGCTAAGCCCAAGGCATTTTTATGAAGTTACTATATCCAAAGCTAAGTCCGAAGGCATTTGTGTGAGTTACTATAACCGGCTAAGTCCGAAGGCATTTGTGCGAGTTACTATATCCGGCTAAGTCCCAAGGCATTTGTACGAAGTTACTATAACCGGGCTAAGTCCCGAAGGCATTTGAGCAAGTAGCTATATCCGCTAAATTCAAGGTACTTGGTTTGGGAATGAGCGATCTTGTTGTAATAATTTCAATTAATACGCTCGTAAAATCCCAACGATGAGGTACGTTTCGTATATGCATTGGAGTAGTTGATTCCTTTTAAATATTATTCGCTCAATCAATTAATGAGCTTCCGGCCTTTGGTTAAGTTGATCCCTTATGTGTGAATATGAGGGTTGGAAATGTGAAGTAGGACTGGTTTTTTTGAGAATATGTGTATATGAAATTATCCGTTTAGTTATATGAATGCTATACTTCAGTTGTGCCTAATTTCATTGCTCAAAACTTACTAAGCATTAAATGCTTACTCCGTTCTTTGAATCTCTATTTTATAGATTTTGGTTCGTTAGCTATTGGACTCGGGATTGTCGAAGTCGAAGTCGTCCACACTATCAAAGCCCTTTTGGTACACTTTTGGTTGAACTCTGAAAATGGCATGTATAGGACTACCCTTGTTGTTATTGGTCATGTACCCTTTGGTTTTGTATAAATTTGGATAGCCATGTGAAAATGGCTTATATATACTTTGAGCATAGCATTATAATCATTTTGTATGTTTTTCATTGAGAGGTATGGAAATGTTTGGTAACGATTAGCCATTGGAATGGTTAATCATGATCATTTTGGTGCTTTGTATGACAAATTCTAGTTGATTCATGGAAAACCATGAAATAAGTAAAGTTTGCCTTAAAAATAGATGCTGACAGCAGCAGTGGTGTGGATTTGAAAAATCACTAAAAATAGTAGGAATGGAATTAAATAGTGAATAAATTATGTAATCGAACCTTGATGAATCTATGTTCATATGAAAGTAACAAAACGATCATATGAGCCGTATTTTATGAGATGCTTAAGTTTTCGTGAAACAGGACCAGAGCGATTTCTGGATCCCCTGTTCCGTCTTTGGAAATTCACTATAAATTAACCAGAGATAATTAGAAGTCATGCCCTATATTTACAGATTCCTTTTCGAGTCTAGTTTCTTTAGAAACAAACGGCATAAGTATTGAAGCCCTGTACAAGGAGATATCTAAGTCGTAATGAATGAAGGTCAGAGTAGTCGAACCCTGAAACAGGGGAGACTTTAACTAATAAATTGTACTAATTGGCTGGACCAAAAATTCTAGAAAAAAAATTTTTAGATGGATATATTAGTCTAGTTTCAGGTAAAATTTATGAAACTGGTTTTTGAGTTTTGGAACTCAAGATATGATTTTTAAGGTGACAGTGACGCAGTTAGCCAGCTTGTCTGGAAAATTTTAAAATGGTCTGTGAAAATAAATGAATTAAGTCTGTTAGCACCTCGTGTTCGACTCCGGCAACGGTCTCGGGTATGGGGTGTTCCAAAGCTAATGTGGTGGCTGATGCCCTAAGTCGTAGAACTGTATCTGATCTAAGAGCCATGTTTGCTCATTTGAGTCTGTATGACGATGGTAGTCTATTAGCAGAACTGCAAGTTAGGCCGACCTGGGTGGGTGAGATTAAGGAAAAATAGTCAAGGGATGAGTCCCTGGTTTCTCGATTCCGGCAGGTTAAGAATACGGATACTTCTGAGTTCGGACTGAACAGTGAGGGAGTTCTGTGTTACCGAGGTAGAGTTTGTATTCCGAAGACTCTGACTTGAGGCAAGCAATTCTGAAAGAAGCTCATGGAGGTTTATGTACTATGCATCCTGGAGGGAGTAAAATGTATCGCGACTTAAAGGAGTTGTATTGGTGGCCTGGATTGAAACGAGAGGTAACGGAAGTTGTGGGAAAATGTTTGACTTGTCAGCAAGTGAAAGCTGAACATCTATTACCTTCTGGACTTTTGCAGCTAGTGAAAGTACCACTTTGGAAGTGGGAGAGGGTAACTATAGATTTTGTGAGTGGGTTACCCTTGACACCGTCGAAGAAGGACTCGATTTGGGTAATTGTGGATAGGTTGACCAAATCTTCTCATTTCATACCTGTCTGCACTGATTATTTACTTTATAAGTTAACCAAATTGTATGTGGCGGAAATAGTGCAACTTTACAGAGTGCCAGTGTCGATTATTTCTGATCGAGATCCTAGATTCACATCTCAGTTTTGGAAAAAGTTGCATGAGGCATTGGGTACGCTGTTGAACTTTATTACAGCCTTTCATCCTCAGACTGATGGTCAGTCGGAAAAGGTTATTCAGATTCTGGAAGACATATTGAGGGGATGCGTTATCGACTTTCGAGGTAGTTGGGAGGATTACTTACCGTTGGCAGAGTTTGCATACAACAACAGTTATCAGGCAAGTATTCCAATGGCTCCTTATGAGGCACTGTATGGGCGAAGATGTCGTACACCTAGTTGTTGGACCGAGTTGGGTGAACGCGTGTTCTTGGACTGAGTTGGTGGCGAATCGAGGATAAGATCAAGTTGATTAGAGACCGGTTGAAGGAAGCATCTGATAGACAGAAGTCATATGCAGATCTGAAGCGCAAGGAAATTGAGTACTCTGAGGGTGATATGGTCTTTTTGAAGGTTTCACCTTGGAAGAAAATATTAAGGTTTGGGAGGAAAGGCAAGTTAAGGCCGCGGTTCATTGGGCCTTATCGGATTCTTAAGCGAGTGGGTCTAGTGGCTTATCAGTTGGAGCAACCTCTAGAATTGGATAGGATTCATCATGTCTTTCACATTTCCATGTTAAGGCGGTATAGTTCTGACCCTACTCATGTTGTTTCGGTTGCAGAGATCGAGGTCCAAATAGAATTGACTTTTGAGAAAGAGCCTGTGCAAATTTTGGATCGAGATGTTAAGATTTTGAGGAGGAAATCAGTTTTGCTAGTAAAGATTTTGAGGAGCCAGAGGTGGCGATGCGTCAACAATATCATCATCTGTTTGATTCAGGTAAAATTTTGAGGACGAAATTTCTTTAAGAATAGAAGATTTGTAACGCCCCAATTTTCAAGTTTTCTGTGTTTCTGTGATTTTTAAAATTTGTGTGTGTTCTGGTTGGTTAAAATATATATTTTAGTAGGTTAGTGGGCCTTTAGAAGGCCCAAACTTAAGTTAAATCAGTGGTAGTCTTTGGAATTTTAATTTTATGAACAGGTGATGTAATTGGCGTTTGGGCTTTTAAGAGTAAAGGGGTAAAAGATGACACAAAAAGGAGTGTGGTGTAGTGGCAAGGTGGTGCCACTTAGGGGACAAGGAAGTGACGCCATAGAGGAAGCAAGGGGTCCAAGGTTCAAGTCTTGGCTCTTACAATATATTTTGGTTTTTCTTTTCAATAAATCTGGAAGCAAGTAGGTGCGCTTTAAAGTTTAATGTGTTGGGTTTATGACACAAATGATTTGATAGCCTAGTGGTGGTGGCGTGAGTTGGCATGTGAGGGGACTTTGGTTCGAATCCCTTGGCACGCAAAGGTTGATTATTTTGCTATGTTGGGACGGCAAGAGTTGGTGTTGGTTTTAAACTCTGGTGATGGAGGGATCCCACATTGGGAAGCTAACATAAGAGTAGATGGAGAGCTGGCTTTAAATAGAACAAACCATGAGGAGAGTAGGCATACCCTTCTTGGCTAATCCCTTTCTTTTTGTGACGTGCTCGTTTGGGTTGGGTGTCAGCTAAGAGTGTTTGGAGCGCGGATTAACTGCAGTCTCCTAACAGGTGTGTATTTTTCATTACTCTAGTCGTAGGATGGCTATTTCGGGCCGCGATAGGCTGAAATGGGCCATGTGGTCCCAATGGGTCCGTAGGCCCAAGTGGATAAGCTATAGAATTACTAAAATACCCCTGTAGGGTAGGACTACCGATTTACCCCTGGAGGGTAAAATGACTATTTTGCCCCTCGTGCGTAAATGGCTAACTTGTGTGATGATTGGGTTAGTTGACGTGGATTTATGTTAGTTATCGTTAATTTGTAAGTCTAATGTGTTAGTGATCGATTGTAGGATTATCGCGTGGGAGATATCGTCATCAATCGTCATCAACCAGGTGTGTAAACGACACCTTCCCTTAGATTGAATCGGTAAAAGCCAAAATACTAAAACGTTGGTATTTTGTGAACTCGCGAGCGTGTGAGCGCTCGTGAGACAGTTGTTAATGAATATGGTGCATTTGGGTGATTAGAGTGCAGAGTGTGCATTTTCGTGCACAACGGTATTTTTGGGCTTAATGGGCCGAAAACGGGCCAATGGGCCAACAGGCCCATTTTGGTAAAAAGACGAGGTAAGTACTTCTGATTACTTGGTAAACGTTAGAATAAGCATGAAACCTTAGCAATAGGTAATAATTACTGAAATACCCTTATGCATGTAAAATTACGATTTTACCCCTAGGGTTATTTTTTTTCCTAAAAAGCATGATGTTCTGTTTTTGTATACGTATGCCATGACATATTATTTCTGTTGCATGGGACATGAGTTTATATTGATGGAGGAAGCGTTACGCGACCTCATTTGCAATCCGTGGCCTTGCCACATATATCCGCTTCCGGTGACTTCGTCACAATATCCGCGACCTCATTTGCAATCCGGTAACCGCCACATATATATATATCTGTTCTAGTGGCCTAGCCACAATATCTGTATCTAGTGACTTCGTCGCAATATCTGGCAGCTTCGCTGCAATTTTTGTGGTGTGTAGTGGTTGGGTGGGTTGAGTAGTCTCCCCACATGGTGTAAGGCTGGTACAGAGGTGTTATGGATGGCTCTGGGTTGGGATTTTTGCATTCATGATATATTTTTTCTGTATCTGCTATGGGCCTATGGGTTTCATTCTGATTTCTGTACTGGGCCAAGGCCCAGATAAGTCTGACTCTGAGGTTTGATCTGTTTTGGGCTATGGTTAGGTTATGTTACACACTGAATTTATCGAACTCACCCTTTATTTTCATCTCTGCAGGAAATCCCCAACCATAGTGGGCTTGGAGCTGTGAGGGATTCGGAGTGGCCACATCATCTGCAAAGTTGGTTTTTCTAAATTAGTTTATTTTTATTATTTTTATATTCTGATTTAATTTTGGGTTTTAAGTTGTAATAAGGCCGCTATTTAAATTTCTTTTTTCGCTATGGTTTTATTTTCTTATTATATTTATATTATGTCGAAACTGCTAGTATTAGGCTGCACGAGTTTTCAAAATTAATGAACATTTCCAAGACTCAACAAGCACAACAAATGGATAGTCTAAAGATTGATAATCCGGCTTTTCATTCAACCGCTGTTTTTACAAAGACTACCCCAATCACTTAAACCAACGAATGCATACTAAGTCGTAAGTCCATGTGACACGTCAGATTTGGCCATAACGTCTGGGCCGGGTTTGGGTATAATCCTCAAACCATTAATCCATCATATCAAAGAAGGCAGCTCAGGCCTCTTCTCGGCCTTCTGACATTAGCCTTCTACTACTACTAGATACAGCTCGTTGTACGAAAGCTGGAGCATGGCTCTTGGCTCCCTCGGACTCATTTTGTGCTTGATTGGAAGACATTTACTATATTTAAAACAATTTAAATAGTTAAGAGATGTTACACTATCAACATTCAAATAATGGCATGTATAGCAAACTTTAACATCCTCTACGGTAGTTCTAGAACCGAATAAACCGTAGCTCTGATACCAATAAATGTAACACCCCTCACTCGTATCTGACATCGGAACAGGGCTAGAGGCATTACCAGACTTAAACATTCATAAACATACCAAAATCGGGTCACTAAATTTTGCCCAAAATTTAAACTTTTAAAACATATACTTTCGTCCCTCAAACAGGTCATTGAGGTCTAAAACTTACATTAAAGCGGTTCGAGACAAGACTGAAAATATTCGGGAAAATTTGGGTGACTTAATAAATTTCTAGCTTTGGGAGGCCACACACCCGTATATCGTAGGGCACGCCCGTGTCCTCACCCCGTGTCCAAAACTTGAGCATTCTGTTAAATCAATACGGCCTAGACACACGCCCCTGTACCTACCTATGTACTAATTTGATTTAAATTTTTAGGTGCAGGGGACACACGGTCACAAAACACGCCCGTGGGAAGAAATCGTGTGTCACATATGTCCTAGACACACGCCCGTGTGTCTATCCATATGGACTCTGCTGGGTTATTTTCCAAGCCTAGGTCACCCTTCCCTACCTCTTACGCATAGAAATTTGCAAGTTTGAGAGAAAACATGATTTTACAATTACACTTATAAATAATTTTAATAAGACTCCCAGTGTGGAAACCTCATATCATTGGTTTCACACGAAAAGGTTATTTCTGTAACACCCCTCGCCCGTATCCCTCACCGGAACAGGGTTCGAGGTGTTACCTGACTTAAACTCAGTCAATCACACAAAGACCATGTTAAAAAATTTCAATCAATTTAAAACTTTTCTTTTCACATGCAATCTATCCCATATATGAGCTTACGAGGTCCAAAACATTAAAACCCTATACATGCCATAGACTCGAAATACTAGGATTTACTTACACCGATAACGTGAGCTCGACAGTGTGATAATATCTCCGGCAAACTCCAACCCGAATAGGTAACTGAAGTCAACAATCTATAAAACAGAGAAATGTAACAACGGAGTAAGCTTTCATAAGCTTAGTAAGTCTTAAGCAATGCAAACAAATAAACGCAATTATACTTCGATTATTTAATTTCTTAAGAGGCCAAATTCTAGGGATATTGCCATCTGGCCGAATATACACAAGCACATAATGCACGTTCAGCATTCTTATCACACTTAATCTGAATTCATATAACATATTTTTATCAAATACCCTCACATACTTTCACACCCAGACCAGGTGTATCATGATCATAGGTATAGTTTTAACATTTATTCACGACGTATCACATTACTCCCTTATGATTCACTTCAAATCAAACTCACATATGAGTACATCTGCGTACTGCCCACTTTACGTATTAAATGTATTCATTTGACAATCTAGCACGAGGTACCTTAGTCATAGGCTTTTCTCAAATCACCGGCATTTCGCCCGCTAGGCTCGAGGCTCGATATCATTTCACCAGCTTTATAGCCTGCTAGGCTCAAAAGCCTGAATAGTATCTTACCGACATTATAGTCTACTAAGCTCAAAGGCCCGAATAATCAAATCAACAAGTTCCATATAACATATTCATATCAATTGAGTACTAACATCATTCGAACGTATATATAATTATACATCTCAAACACTTTTCTTTGATTTCATTTTCACACTTAACATTTGATAGCTTATGCATAACATTTCAGTCACATTCATTTCAAACTTATCATTCAATTATAAAAGCACATTGCATATTTACCAACATGTTATACTTGCCATTAGGCCATATAAGCATGATACAATACACTATCATTTCATCTTTAAAATTCGGCTAAAACCTTATCTTACAAGGAACACCGATCTCACATAACATATCATTTCACAGGCATTACGCCTGCTAGGCATGAAGGCCCGAATATAATACCAACACTAGGCCTGCGGGATTTATCCCGGATATAATACCAAAGACGAAGCTCAAGGATTTAACTGGATATTTTACCAAAGACGAAGCTGCGGGTCTTTAAGCCCGGATACACATCAAATATCATGCATATTTAATTATATATTAACACATCTCATTCAACATATCACATTTCCATTTCACCATTCAAACTTAACCCATAGTGACCATTCGACTATAAGTCATATGCATAAATTATTTATCGCGCAACTTAGTTCAAGTAGAACCAAAAGGTCACGATTCATCTAATATATACATATTGCTCACTGATTCGCACACAACCTTTCAAATTAGCAATTATAAGATGGTTCCGCACATAGCCCATCCTTATCAATAATTTACGATGGTTTTACCCTTACTCATATATATGTCATAGGCATTTTTACCTATGCTTCTCAATTCACATTCATGATTCAATTCCAATCGATTTAACATGCCTAAGTACATATCGCATACTGAATAATTTACTTTACGTAATCTAATCCACATATTGTATTAGCCCATAGTCTTATAGCACCACACTTTTAATGGTTTACCTCATCGAAGTTCACATTTAATCACTTTAGTGCCAAGCCATATTCGGCTATCACAAAGGACTAATAATAATAATTTTATACACATCATGGTTTCCTTTAGGTATTTAATAATCACCAATCGTGATATCTCCACCAGCACATATACGGCATAGTTTATTCATTGTAACACTCATTTAGTGCATCAAATTTCCAAATCCAATTCAACTTAAGCATAATAGCCATAATAGGCTTATAGCCTTAAATCATTACATATTCGGCACATTAACTAAATAAAATTTACATTCCCTTTACCATATTAATTTAACATATTATTTCACCGGCATTATGCCTGCTAGGCACGAAGGCCCGAATACACATCACCGGCACGAAGCCTGCTAGGCACGAAGGCGAATATAATACAAAGACTAGGCTGCAGGATTTATCCGGATATAATACCAAAGACGAAGCCTCACGGATTTAACTCGGATATTTTACCAAAGACGAAGCTGCGGGTCTTTAAGCCGGATACACATCAAATATCATGCATATTTAATTATATATTAACACATCTCATTCAACATATCACATTTCCATTTCACCATTCAAACTTAACCCATAGTGACCATTCGACTAAAAGTCATATGCATAAATTATTTATCGTGCAACTTAGTTCAAGTAGAACCAAAAGGTCACGATTCATCTAATATATACATATTGCTCACTGATTCGCACACAACCTTTCAAATTAGCAATTATAAGATGGTTCCGCACATAGCCCATCCTTATCGATAATTTACGATGGTTTTACCCTTACTCACATATATGTCATAGGCATTTTTACCTATGCTTCTCAATTCACATTCATGATTCAATTCCAATCGATTTAACATGCCTAAGTACATATCGCATACCGAATAATTTACTTTACGTAATCGAATCCACATATTGTATTAGCCCATAGTCTTATAGCACCGCACTTTTAATGGTTTACCTCATCGAAGTTCACATTTAATCACTTTAGTGCCAAGCCATATTCGGCTATCACAAAGGACTAATAATAATAATTTTATACACATCATGGTTTCCTTTAGGTATTTAATAATCACCAATCGTGATATATCCACCAGCACATATACGGCATAGTTTATTCATTGTAACACTCATTTAGTGCATCAAATTTCCAAATCCAATTCAACTTAAGCATAATAACCATAATCGGCTTATAGCCTTAAATCATTACATATTCGGCACATTAACTAAATAAAATTTACATTCCCTTTACCATATTAATTTAACTCTTGGGCATATAAAAAGGAATCAAGCTTAAACACTTAAGAACTTACCTCGAATGTTGCTGAATGATTACAATGGCTATTCGATTACTTTCTCTTTTCTCTTATCCGAATTTGCCCCTCTATGCTCTTGAGCTTAAAATTTAAAGATTTTAAACTAGTCATTATTTGACTATTCAAGCATCACTTTCAAAATATAATATATATATATATATATATTCAACTTTCACACCTACTGATCATAGTAAGCTTATAAGAAATCAATAAGCAACTCATTAATAAATTTTTGTCAATGTTTACCACATAATCATAATTTCACTGCAAGCTGTCTTCATGAACAATAGTCACTAAATCATTTATCACTGGAGCTACGAAACTCCAAATCAAGTTCTGTTAATTTTTTCTGAAAATAGACCCATATATATTTTTCCCATAAAATTTTCAGGATTTTTGGTTTGGCCAATCAATACCATATTTTTCTTAAAATTTTCCTTATTTCACTGTTTGACTAATCTGACCGCTCTTCACTACGAATCAAATTTCTCATTGTACAAAATTAAAAATATGTTCTCGTTTATTTCATTTGAAGCTAGACTCATTAAGGAGTCTAAGAATATAAAATTCATATTATACCCATTTTTGTACAATTTATAATGAATTTATAGAAACAGAATAGAGGATCTAGAAGTCATTCTGACCCTGTCCCACATCACTTCAAATATCTCATCATCAACAATGATTTTGCTTACACGGTTTCTTTTATAAGAAACTAGACTCATTAAGATTTAATTACATAATTTATTCAGCTTCTAAATCATCTCCTACAATTTATGGTGATTTTCGAAAATCACGTTACTGCTGCTGTCCCAAGCAGATTTATTACCAATTCACTCTTTCACACATACCTTGCATGCATGTTATTTAAACATGCATATCACAAATCAATCATCACATACCTATAACTTCACTTAAGCATAATCTTCCTTTCATCATTTTAAAGCACAAAATTACTCAATATTATCCAAGTTCACATTTGGCCATAATACACACAACATGTTAGCTGATTTTTCCCCTTAGCATCTAAGGCACATGCATGCTTATTTGCTTGGCTCAACTTCATCTATTCTCCATTTTTCAGCAAAAGAACATGAAATAACAACCATTTCTCTCATTTCCATTCATGACCGAATGCTCACAACACAACCAAATATAAAAAATATGCTTCATGGGTTAAGGTAGAAACAAGAAAAACCCATGAACATCAAAATAGAAGCAAAGCACCATGAACTTACCTTGGATTTTCTTCCCCAAGTGACCAAACATTCAAGAGCTCTTTTCCTCCCCTTTCTCTTCCATTTTTGGCTACCATGAACAAGGATGGACAAAACTTTTCCTTCACTTCCTTTTGTTACTCTTATTATTCTAATTACCCAACAATTTATGACACAAAATGGCATATAATATTTGTACCATACTCATGCCATAATTTCAATAAAAAAATTTGCACATGTTGTCTACCACCAACATGATGGCCGGCAACTACATGTAAAATGGGAGGTTTGACATGAAAATCCTCCTATTTTACACTACAAATTATTTGGCAACTACAATTTGGCCTATAGCATTTTCAGAAATTTTCACATAGGTCCTATTTCATAATTTTACTCTCAAATGACAAAATCAAAGCATGAAATTTTCACACATGCACTTTCACATATAATAAACACAGAATATAACATTTAATTATTTTTGTGACTCAGTTTTGTGATCCCGAAACCACTTTTCGACTAGGGCCAAATTAGGACTGTCACAATTTCCCATTTAGTATTCATGGGTTCTTATGTTATAGTATTACATTCTAGAACTTGGCTCATTTTTGAACTCATTGCCACTTGTAGCATTCCATCATAATAGAGCATGAACATGCAGATAAAGGCAGGTCATAGCCTACTTTCAAATGTACCATTTTCCATGGCCTTATACAAAAAGATGGGTACATCTTTTCATGCCTTCATTTGGCAATTCAAATGACACATATGACAAAATACTCAAGACCCTATACATGCCATTAACAAAATAGTAGTGTCTTTATACCAAAGCTTGACCAGTTGATAGTGTGTTGACTCTCCAATCGTCTTCCAATCCTTATGAGTCCTCGAACTCTGAAAAATAGGGGAAAAGAGAGGGAATAAGCATTTTCATGCTTAGTAAGCTCGAATGACCGGAAAGTAAACTTACCAAGTAATTAGCATACATCCATACTTAATTCATGAATTCATCCAATATGAAATGATTTCCTATCACATGCACTCAATTAATGAGTTAGTCACATAATCATGTATCATGTAATTTAACTAGATGAACTCATCATTCATATTTCATCATGTATGTATATCCCATAATATTCTCGTTGAGCTTCCAGGAAAACTCGATGGATTACCCATTATCCATCAATTCATAGGAATGATCGTTCCATATATGCACTCCCGTGAACCTCACATCATATGGCAGGATTACCAGTCCAGGCTAAATCCCCCATATCATGAACTTGTAAGGTGATGTCGAGATTACCAGTCCAGGCTAAATCTCTTATAGGACAACACCCTTAATAAGCTCAGATATGAATTACCAGTCCAGGCTAAATTCAGAACCTAATCAGATTATCCGCCAGGGCTAAATCTGTAATGCACATATATTCTTCGGGAGGCTTAATCATTCAAGGAACACCCGTCTGGGGTAGATTCCTTTTCATACATGAGATCTCGGATTACCCGTCTGGGCTAAATCCTTACTGCAACACATGCATGATCTCAGTTCACATGTCAATGAGAGGTTATCCATCGATTTCCCTTTTGTCAACCTCAACCGAGATATCTTTCACATGTTATCATCAATATACATTTGTATGATATTTCATACCAATAATAAATGCAATCACCAAGCATTCATAAAGCATACAATTATGCATTTTAAGGGTTTACTTCAAATTATTCAAACTTACCTGGTATTCTTTTAGGGATTGAATTTTGGTTATTCCGAAACTTTACGTTTACCACGATCAACCTCCGGAATTTGTTCCTCGGGGAATATAAAAGAAAAATTAATTCATTAATACCTTACATTATACATTTCGAGTTTAATAACTACCCCCGGTCCAAATGACCATTTTGCCCCTAACCTTCGACATTTTTACGATTTAGTCTTTAGGCTTGTATAATGAAACACATGAAATTTCTATCTTGACCAAGCTTAATCGAACATTTTTCTCTCTTATGGCAACCCACATTTTTCATTTCCCTCCCCATTATTACCACACATTTACATCTTTTGCAATTTAGTCCCTATAAGGGTTTCTCATGAAAACTAGCTTGGAAAAGATGTTTATCACACATTTATCTTTCATATTCCTCCATAATCCATCAAAATACAAGCAACTCATGCATGGGTAAATTTTTAAACATGAACCCTAGCATGAAATATGGGCAGAAATGGAGAGAGCAAATTACCGGGATTTCAAAAATACAAAGAACATGAAAAATGGGGCTTGGGAGCACTTACTATTGAGCTTGGAAATGTTGAAAACCCTAGATATGGTGTCTCTTCAATTTCGGTAGCCATGGAAAAGAAATGGCTGATTTTGGCTTGAATTTTCCCATTTTAATTCATTAAGATGACAAATGACCAAAATGCCCTTATACCCTTTCTTTAAAATTTTATCCATACAAGCCCATTTTTGTCCAAAAATTTAGAACTTGGGCAAATTGATCTCCAAGACTTTCTAATTCATAATCTCAAGCAATTTCATACAAATTGCTTCTAGAATCGAAGTTTTACAATTTATTCAATTTAGTCCCTAATTTCCAATTGGACATCCTATACATAGAATTTCTTCATGAAATTTTAACATATGCATATACTCATATTCTAGGCCTCATAATAATCATAAAATAATTATTTTGAAGTCAGATTTATGGTCCTGAAACCACTATTCCGATTAAGCCCTATTTCGGGATGTTACAGACATGGTCTTACACTAGCTCTCATAATGTGGCCGATGCATGTCCCAGACATGTCTTGCATTAGTGCTCAAATGACCCAAAAGTCATGGCATGAGTATCCGATTTGTTCCTAAGGTTCGCCTAGGAGTTCTATTATCTCAATTATCATCATGTACGTTAATTACCACAATTAAAAAATTTATGCTATAAAAATTCATGCACAATTGATAACAATGTAGTTGCATCATTTACATACAACTTACCTCGGTATACAAAATGTAGGCGACTAGTTCGGCTTAGTCCACTTGCTTTGCTTTTCCTCAGTCTAGGCCCGGATTTTGTAATTCTTGATCTAAAATGATAGAAATTCATTCATTTAATCAGCATATTAATCTAGGCACTCAAAAATTCATAATTGGGAAAAATGACCATTTTGCCCTTAGACTTTCACAAAATGACCATTTTACCCCTATGTTTGAAAATCAATTTTTATCGAATTTCCTATTAGCCAAGCCTAACTGACCATTTACCTCTCTTATGACAACCCCAAATTTTCAATATTTCACAACATTACTATCTATTTTGCAAACTTTACAAAGTGGCCCTATTAAGGTTTTCATGAGAAAACCCTCTACAAAAGTTGTTTATTTCACAACCATGATTCATTTTCTTCCATAAAATTTCAAAAACAACATGAACACTCTCATGGTAAAACCCTAGACTTTCAATCATTTCACAAAATAGTCCCCTTGTTAGAAAGCTCATGCTACAAGGATCTCAAAAGTACAAAAATATTCAAGAAAAGCCCTCAAAGCCACTTACTTGCTGTAATAGCCCGATTTAGACCTTGATAGGAACGATCGTTTTGGGACCACGAATCTGAGTCAAAAAATATTTAAAAATTATTTACTGTGTTTATTTTGTGTGAATTTATATCTATGTAATTTTTGTGATTTAATTTTGTTGTTTAGGTATCCGATTAAATAAAAGGACTTAATCGAGTAAAAGGAAATTTTATGGTTATTTCCAAAAGGGACTTAATTATTAATGGCTTTCTAAATTGGAGCATTTATGTTGTAAATATTCCATTAATATATTGTTGGGATGGTAATGGACTTATATTATAAGATTTTATTATTATTTTATTAAGGTTATAAAAGAAATTTAGTAATAAACATATATTAGTTAAAACATAAGTTATTAAAATTCATTTTATATTTATTTGTTCTTCTTCTGAAAGTTAAAACAAAGAAAAAGAAAGAAACAAAGCTAGGGTTCGACATTTATTCAAGCTTAATCAAGGTTCGTTATTGTTCGATTTTTTATAATTTCTACGTTTTTAAGATCGTTGCTTCGAGTATTACAAAATCCATGCTTGAATTTTTTATTTTGGTGAATATTTTGAGTTATGCCATTGTTGAGAACTTGTGATTTTTTGTTGTTTGATGATGAAATATGAAAGATATGTTTTAGATTAACTTATTTTGTATTAGAGTTTTTGATGATTTTGAGTTATTAGGACTAAATTGCGAAAATAATAATATGAGGGAGTAAAAAGTGAAATAAATGAAATATATGGATTGGTTTTGAGAGTGGGTAAAATTTGGCTCAACATGGGTATGCTGAAATTTTGTGTATTTTGTGTTTTGGCAATACGGACTAAATTGTAAAAATGGTAAATGTCAAGGGTAAAATGATAATTTTCCCATTTATGTGTTTTTGGACTAAATTGAATGAAAATATGTTTGAATGAGAACTTCAATATGTTTAGATCAAGAACCAAAGAAATCAGATTTGGATTGGGGGAAAATGAAAGCTGTCGACTAGCTGCCCTGTTCCGTTTTATAACATCTTAGGTAAGTTTATAAGCAAATAGACATGTTTAATTGTAGTTAAATGCTAGAGATACATGCTGTTATGAAATGTATGAATTTATATTTTATATAGTCGAATGTGAAAAGGGTTGGTTACTACATTTCTGAATTTGTTTAAGTACAGTCTAACAGAAAACTTAAAAAAAATCTGATTTCCAGAACATACATTGAATAAATACAAAATCTAACTTTAAGTACAGTCTAACAGAAAACTTACGGATTTGGCCCCGGAGACTCGGTAACCACACTTTTAGGGAAATATTTAGAAAAACATTTTAAATACTTCAAATCTTTTCAAACCTTTTTGAAACAATTCTTTCAAAAATCCAATTTTAAAACCCATTCCACAGCCAAGTTTTGCAGCCTGGCTCTGATACCACTAAATGTAACACTCTAAACTCGGTCTAGACGCTATGGCCGAAATCTAGCGTGTCACATTGAAGTGTTTTTCGAGAACCATGTTCTCATTGAAAACCCTACTTGCTATTCAAAACCTCTGGCCATTTTAAAACTTGTGAAAACCTCAGTTTCCGTTGGTTTATTAAAAGTCATTCTCTTGTAAAACATTATTACCTTTAACACTTTATTTGCTGCGGAAGCTTAATTTAAAGTTTTACAGAAATGTGATATTTTGAAAAACAATTATTGTTTTGGAAAAGAAAACTGTGTTCTACTCCAATAGTTATAAAACACCAAATTTAGAACCATAAATTAAAAGAGGCCTTGTTACAACCCAAATCAAATATAAGAACTTATAAATAGATAACTTAAAAGAAAATAAAAAATAATAGTAGTTGTGTGGCCACCTTCGAGTCCCTTGCAGCACCAATCCTCCTAATGCTGGGATTACCTGCACAGTTAATAAACGGGGTGAGTTTATGAAAACTCAGTGTGTAATCCCCTCCTAAAATAAAACAGTTAGTAAACAAAGCGAATTGAGATCGATGCAGGCTAGAGCCCATTACAGTAACTGAACAATATCTGTGGGCCAAAGCCCAGTACAATTTCACTTGGGTCTCAGCCCTTATCAAAATCAATTGGGTCTAGCCCATTCTCAAAATCAGTAACAGTTGGGCCTAGCCCGTTAATAGAATCAGGTGGGCCTAAGCTCAGTACAGAATCAGTAACAGATGCAGATATGCTAACAGATTCCCAGCCCAGTCCAACCAACACACCATGTGGGGATAAAATCAACCCACCTAGCCAACACACCAAGCTTAGCATCGGTTGTGGCACTAAGTCTACAAGACAGCTCAACGCCGTAGACAGGACAGCACATAGCCATAAACATCGCAGGAACGCTGCCAGATAACAGGACGACTGGTGGATCCACGATCGTCAAGCAACTATGCGATCCTTAATTTTTTCCTCCGTTTCATAATCCCCACTCATGTGCAACATAATATTATATGAATGCAGTAAATATACACACGACATACAAAATCATACAAATCACAGTCACAACAGTCTAATCACAGTCATACATTCTCAGTCAAAATATAGTCAAATCAGTCAAATTGTATTATCAGTGAGTCATATACCCTAGAGAGGCAGAACGGTCTTTTTACCTATTAGGGGTATTTTAGTCATTTCACCCTACAAGGGTGTTTTGGTAAATCTACAAACCAAGTGTATCTCGATAATTTTGCAAACCAATGGTATTTTTGTAATTTTTGAAAGTCAAGGGTATTTTTGTAATTTTATAAATCAGGGTTATTTTGGTAATTTTACAAATCAAAAGTATTTTCGTAATTTTACAAGTCGAGGGTATTTCGGTAATTTTACAGGTCGAGGGTATTTCGGTAATTTCACAAACTAGGGGTATTTTGGTAGTTTTTCAAACTAGGGGTATTTTGGTAATTTTACAAACCAGGGGTATTTTGGTAATTTTGCTAATCAAGGGTATTTTGGTAATTTTATAAACCAAGGGTATTTTAGTAATTCTACCCTATAGGAGTATTTCAGTAATTCTACCCTATAGATATGAGATTCACATAGTCCAATCCAATATTTACTACACAATCATACAATTTATCCACTAGGGCCCATGGGCTATTGGGCCCATATGGCCCATCGTGGCCCAAAGAAACCTAAGCCCGCATGAGCACTCATGATGGCCTCAACCATCATGTCAAAGCTCCCACACTACACTTGCATGCTCGTGTGGCTACCATCACCGTGTGACCTAAGCATTTTAGATTCCTAGGCATTTGCCGTTCTACACTAGAGTAGTCTGAAAAATGATGACACTGTTTATGAGAACGCTACCAAGTCCATGACCAACCTTGGCACATCCTGCATTCAGTCTTAATCCCTTTTTTCCCCTCCAACTCATCTGGTTCTCTCTATTTAAAGTCATCTTCTTGCCAATACTCATGTTAGCTTCCCGATGTGGGATTACTTTCAACCATTAGGAAAATTCCTTATTTATTATGACCACTTCAACCACAGAGTTCCAGTCCAACTCCACCACTAACACAACTCAAATAGAAAAATAAATACCCTATTGCACATCCTAAGACTTGAACCTTAGACCTCATAATTACACAACACGCCACATTGCCACTCCACCACAGGCTCTTTGTGTGTCATATTTTATCCTCAATTAATTATAAGGCATATGTACTAATGTCTAGATTCTTTTAAAAAACAAAAATAAATTGCAAGAGCCAAGACTTGAACCCAGGCCCCCTTGCAAACTTAATGACGCCTCAACCACTAGACCACATGCTTCCTTGTGTCATTTATTTACCACAATAATTTAAAAGGCCTTCATCCAAGCACCCAGGGTTTTATTCACTTAAAATCAAAATTTTTGCTAAAGCCCAGGTTTGAACCCAAGATTTCTCCAACACTTCTCAGGACCATAAACCACCAAAACAGACATTTAATTGTGTCATTTCCTTGCACAATTAAATGCTTATATACAACCTCCTTATGGACTCACACTCAAGGCCCAATACTTCTAGGCCCAAATTTGGGGCGTTACATGTAATGTGTTCGAATGTGTAAAACGAGCTATATGTCAAGTATGAATTAACTTGTCACCTACTTGAGAAAAGGTAAGTAAAAACCTTGCTATTTGTTACGAATCTTGTAAAGTGCAAATTAAGAAAATATGTGTATATAATATGTGTATTTGGTTTCTTGAATGAGTAGTAAGCATGTTATGAACAGTTCTTATGTATATTTGTATAAATGATGAGATACATATTCGGTCATTTGGTTAACATATGCATATGAAATTATATTAAGACATATGAGTTTTGTATTTGTGTATGTGAACTAGGTATATAATGAATATTCGACCTTAAAGTTAAATGATAATGTGTAAATTTTGGCTATATAAACATTCGGTCAAGGTGATGATATAAATGGAAATAATTATATATGTTTATATATACTTAATATGAAAATATATATTGATGATTGGATTTAAATGTGAAATGATAAAATAATCTGGTTTAGTTTAGTTAATTTGATAACATCATTGGGTTATTTATTTGCTTATGACTTACTAAGCTGTGATAGCTTACTTTGTGTGTTATGTTTACTCTGTTTTATAGATTTTGGGAGTCAAGCTACAAGCTCGGGGACTGTCAGCCAAGTTCATCACACTATCTACTATTTTTGTACCTTATAAGCTAAACTTAAATTATGGCATGTATAGGCTGGTTTTGGGGTTAGTTATTTCGAAAATGTTTGTATATTAGCCATGTGAAAATAGCTTAACTACCTTGCTTGATTTTGGTTTTGGTTTAATTATGGTTTAAGTCTATTTTGGTCAAGAATTCGTGTGCTATGAACAATTATAAATTGTGCTATGTGATTTTATATTAATGTTGGTTTTTGATTTTGTATGTGGCATGGTAAAATTGGTCATAAATATGTTTGGTTGCTTTGGATGTGTTTCATACTAGTATGCAGCATATATGTGAATTTGATTACTATGTTTAGTCTTAATTTCTCATGTCTTTGGTTGAAGCATTTTATTGAGCTTGATTGTTGGTAAAATGATAATGGAAGCTTCGTATATGTATGTAATTTTAGATAATAAGGTTTGGCTATGATAGAATAATAGCTTAATATATATACTTGGTATATTAGTTAGTTTTTGATGGAAAATGTGTAATGTGATAATTAAAATGATGGATGAATGTATGCTAGTTTAAATTATTCAGTTGCTAAACGGTAAGTGTTGCATGTATTGCATGATTATTTTGGTCGGTTGTTTTAGTATGTAATTAATGCTAAGTGTAGTCTTTATTTTGGAGTAAGTTGTGTATTATATACATGAGAATTGTTAGTATGTTTCAGCCATATGTTTATTTGGATGTTAATTGAACTAAGGTAGATCACGTGGTTGATGAATAGAAATCAAAGCATATGCATGGCTATAGATTGTTAGTTAATTGTAAGTTATAAAATATGTATAAATGGGTTACTTATAACCGAATGCATGTTTTAAATTATGTTATGATGCAAACATGTGAATTTCACATAGACAAACGCATTAATGCCACATGCATGGATAAAAGGGTTAGTAATAAAAATTTATTCCAATGGATGTATGATTTGGTGTATACGTATGACTTATTTATATATAAAATAAAAATATATATAGGTCTAATATTCGGTCAATGAAAGTAATGATGTGACATATGTTTTGTATATGCATAACTTGTAATTTCGATCTGTAAAATGAAATGCATATTTGTCTAAACTGTAATATGATCAAGAGTAATCAGATAACCTTAATTGACAATGATCTGAGTTAGAGTGTTACATTTTATTGGTATCAGAGCCATGATTTAGTCGGTTCTAGGACTAACGTAGCATGTGTGAGTCTAGCTATACATGCCATATTATATACTGTGATAGTGTGATGACTTTTGACATTTGAAAATGTGTTTTCATATAGTAAATAGATACCAACAGAGTTATAGCTGATGATGTCAAGAGTGTAGCACCTGCTCTCGTTCAAGGGACAGCGCCAGTTGATTCTCGACCGATTTCGAGTAACTAGGAAGGAGAAGCTAGACAAGCCTTTGACCAAATGATGACTGATTGGTTTACTCAGTATATCCAGACTAACCCGGCTTTACAACAACCTCCACCCCCAACTAATCTATCTTCGATGTCTGCTGTACCTCAAGTAAGTGATCCGTTGAGATTGTATAAGCCACCTATTGATAAAATAAAAAAAATGAGGCCGAAGAATTTAAAGCTACTGATGATGATGATACTGAGCGGGCTGAGTTTTGGCTTGATAATACTATCCGTGTGTTTTGACGAGTCGTCCTATACCCAAGATGAATGTTTGAAATGTGCCATATCTTTGCTTCGAGACATAGCATATCACTGGTGGAATACCCTAGTATCAGTGGTTCTGAGAGAGCGGGTGACCTGGGAATTCTTTCACACTGAGTTTCATAGAAAATATATCAGCCAGCGATTTATTGATCAGAAGCGAAAAGAATTTCTGGAGCTAAAATAGGGTCGAATGACCATGACAGAGTATGAGCGAAAATTTGTGAGACTCAGTCGATATGCCCGAGAGTGTGTTTCGACCAAAGCTATAATGTGTAAAAGATTCGAAGATGGGTTGAATGAAGATATTAAATTGTTAGTTGGTATACTTGAGATATAAGAGTTTGTTGTACTTGTTGAGCGAGCCTGCAAAGCTGAAGAGCTCAGGAAAGAGAAAAGAAAAGCTAATTTTGAAGCTAGAGACTCGTGTAAGAGATCATTCAGTAAGTCAGTTCAGTCAACACCAAAGAAGTTCTGAGATGCTTTCAGTCGTTCTAGAGCCAATTTGGGTTACACCAGACGGGATCAGAATAGACCACCTATGAGCTCGAGAGCTACCTCAGTAGCTAGTGTGGGGAATGTCAGATCAAACCAACCCGAGTGTAAACATTATGGTAAATGATATCTCGATAATTACTGATTGCATGATCGGGCCTATTTTAAAAGTGGATCGACAAATCATTATATTCGAGATTGCCTAAGGTTAGCTGAAGAGAATCCAGTACAGAACACGAAATCCGGTAATACTGCGGCTCGGGGTAGACCATCGAGAAATGCGGGTAATACGAATGGCAGTCAGAGAGGAATTAAAGATAAAGCAAACAGATCTGAGGCTCGTGCATGATACGTGATATTCGCGACAGGTTTTAAAATTTATAATTTATCTTTCTTGAAACTAAATATTATCACAATGAAGGCAAGTGTACTTATCGAACAGTAGTATAACTTTAGCAAGACTGGATTGTCGAACCCAAAGGAACCAAGAGTACTAGTAATTACTTTCTTTTTATTATTTAGCCTAAAAATTAAGGGATTTGTTTTATCCCTAAGTTATATTATTACCTCTCTCGAGACTAATAACTTCTAACTGTAACACCCCAAACCCGAGATCGTCACCGGATTTGAACACGTGGTGTTACCGGGCTCACTTCCCTTATTTCTCTCTTTGTAATATTGATTGCTGTTCCAGGCAGGCTAGCTAACTGCGTCACTGTCGCCTTAAAAATCATATCTCGAGTTTCAAAACTCGGAAACTGATTCCGTAAATTTTCCCTGAATTTAGACTCATATGTACATCCATGGATTTATTTCTAGAATTTTTGGTCGGGCCAATTGGTACAGTTTATTAGTTAAAGTCGCCCATGTTACAGGGGTTGACTACACTGACCTTCGCGCATTACGACCTGAATATCTTCTCGTACAGAGCTTCAATACTCATGCCGTTTGTTTCTAATGAAACTAGACTCAAAGGGGAATCTGCACATATAAGGCACGACTTCTAATTAATTCTGGATAATTTATGGTAAATTTTCAAAGTTGAGACAGGGACCCAGAAACCGTTCTGGCCCTGTCTCACGAGAACTTTAATATCTCTCAGTATACTGCTCATATGGTCATTTCGTTTTGTCCATATAAAATAGATTGATCAAGGTTCAATTTCATAATTTATTCACTATTTAATTCTACTTCTACTATTTTTAGTGATTTTTCAATCTCATCTCACTGCTGCTGCCCGCAACAGTTACTGCAGTAGACTATGCCAATTTCGTGAATCTTTCCTTGGCCTTACTAATCATCCATCATACATGACACAAATTATGGCCACCTTATCAAAGTTAAAATTTCTAAGACTCGTGGCTATAGGTTCTAGCATCCCACTCGGCGACCACATAGGCCATTTTCACATGGCTGAAAGTTTACAACCCACAATTCAACAAAACAAAATACCCTATACATGCCAAATGTTCTCCTAGTTCAACTTCAAGACAATACCAAAAGATTTCCAGCCGGTGTGATGACTTCAACGACGGTTCCGAGCACATAAACGATACGAGTCCAAGAGACCTAAAATGGGTGACAAGAAAACACAGAGTGAGTTTACAACTCAAGAAGTCCTAAGCATTCGACAATCATCCATCAATAAAATTATCACAACATGAAATAATGTACGAGGCTAGGTACTCCATCCATATCGAAAATATACCATGGTTCCTCGGACCTTTCGGTTCATTCTCATACCAATTCACCCAATGACATTTTATATACTGTTCAATAGAATAATAGAGGCATTTCCATACATCATCTCATTTCCGCAATAATCATACAATCAAATGAACTTTCGTCTATTCCACGATACTTTATTTACGGAATGCAATTGAAATCATCACATAGATTTAAAACTTACCAACTCAACCCCGAGTATGAACATAGCATCTATTAGCCATGAACTCAAGGTACTTACTTTTTCCGCTGTCCGTACTCAACTCGATAAAGTCACCCTTCCGTATTAATATTCAATCGAAATATATATATAGAGTTCGCACACATAGTGCTTAATACTCGATCACGCACACTTAGTGCCATGTGATTTAAGCCTGCACACATAGTGCCATATAGTCCAAACTCGCACACTTAGTGCCATACATTTCAAGCTCGCACACTCGGTGCCAATCTAAATCACCGTACACATTTACTTCTCGCACACTTAGTGCCAAAATCAACAACTCAATACATCACACCTCTTTTCTTTTCATTCAATACTTTCATCACCACATACATACATGTATATAAATTTATCATTCCTTTCGGCATAATTACATAGACATTATGTCTATTTAAATCAATACCAAATACATGCTTAGTGACTTACCTCGGATGTTGTCGAACGTCTTCAACGGCTATTCAATTACTTCTTCTTTCCCCTTATCCAACTTCGATCCTTTAAGCTCTTGAGCTTGTTTAAGAACAATTGAATTCATTTAATCCCAATTCAAATAGACGATTTAATATAACACATGTATATTATAGGGTTGAGGTACATATGACTTATTGGTTAACTATCAAACACCATACGCATATATACATATATTCTCTAGTCATGCACAACCCAACATCTTACTTGGGCATTAACAACTTTATAGATATATGCATATCTATGTTAAGGCGAATATATATATATTTAACACATTCTACAATTATGGTTATTTATAATGACTAATATCGTTTTATCTCAAGTCATACTCATAAACACATCCATCCAAATACATTCGTACTTAAACATCATTCGGACTTAACACTCATATCACATTTATAAAACTACAAGCGAATATACCTATACTTACATTACTTAAACATCAACCCTCAATTTCTTTGACAAAGCACATTTAGGAAATGATAAGACAATATAACAGCCTTTAATCCAACTTATAATTCATTTACATCACATTCCAAGCATTCACTCTATTCTATCACTTAAAATACAAACATTACTCAATAACTTCCTAGTTCAAATTTAAGATTACACATACACACACAAGCCGATTTCTTTTCCTACCACCCAAACCACCTATATGAACATTTAGCTAACTCATACTTCACCCACCCACAATTACTCATTCAAACATGAAGAAGGTAATCAAATTTCTTCACTATCAACCATGGTCGAATGCTTCATTCACCACCCAAATCCAAATTTTAGCATGGGCTAATTGAAGAACTTAGTAACTAACTTAAGTTAAGCTAAAATCCCCAAAATCTAACATGAATTACTAACCTTGTTTTTGAGCTTAAGATGACCGAATGCCATATCCCCCTTCCTTCTTTAACTTTCGGCTCTTAAGGTAGAAGATGAACACCAATAATTTTTTTTTTTTCAATTTCCTTTCTTCTATTCGGCCAAGGCACCCAAGGATGAGCAACAAATTTTCTTCCCCTTTTTTTCTTAGTTTCTCACGGCAAAAGAGCATCCACACACATTTTTTTTTCATCATTTTTTTTTTCCATTTCTTTATTCTCCCTTACATAATCCACTAACTAAACATGTTGGAAACATGTTCCCTTGCCCATAATCTTGTCATGGCCGGCCACTCACCTTAGGAAGTGGGTTATTTGACATGCAAGGACAACCATTTTCCCACATGTATTAATAGGCCACCTTACATTAGCCTAGCACATTTCTCAATTTCCTCACATAAGTCCTTTCTAATAAATTTCACCTACAAATGACGAAATTAAGGCACTAAATTTTCACATATGTATATTCATGCACAATAAACATAGAAAATAGTAATTAATTAATTTTGTGTCTCGGTTTTGTGGTCCCGAAACCACATCCCGACTAGGGTCAATTTTGGGATGTCACAACTCTCCCCCACTTAGGAAATTTTCGTCCCCAAAATCTTACCAGTAAATAGGCTCGGTATCGCTCTTTCATAGAGTCCTCAAGTTCCCAAGTGGCTTCTTCCATTCCGTGTTTATGCCACAACACCTTCACTAGCGGGATTTTCCTATCGCGCAACTCTTTTACTTCACGCCTCATAATGCGAACGGTTCCTCTTCATAGCTCAAATTAGGTGAATCTCAATCTCGAGATGGAGCGATTACGTGCGATGGATCGACCTATATCGTCAAGCATCGAGACATGAAAATGTTGTGAATCTTTTCGAGCTCAGGGGGCAAAATTAATTGATATGTGACTGGCCCAACTCGTTCGAATACTTCATATGGCCCGATGAACCTCGGACTCAATTTGCCCTTATGACCAAATCTAAGCACCTTCTTCCAAGGTGAAACTTTGAGAAAGACCTTGTCTCCAACCCGATATTCAATATCTTTTCTTTTCAAATCCGCATCGACTTTTGGCGATCCAAGCGACTTTCAAACTTTCACGAATTACTCGAACTTTTGCTCGGCATCCTTAACCAAATCAACCTCAAGAATTTACCTTCACTAAGTTCACCAGATAATGGGTACGGCATTTACGATCGTATAAAGCCTCGTAAGGCGCCATCTTAATACTTGATTGAAAGCTATTGTTGTAAGCGAATTCAATCAAAGGCAAATACCGTTCCTATGAACCACTAAACTCAAGGATGCAACATCTCAACATATCCTCGAGTATTTGAATTATCCGTTCGGATTGACCATCGGTTTGGGGGTGAAAGGCGGTGCTGAAATGCAACTTGGTACCCAAAGCTTCTTGCAACTTCTTCCAAAATCGCGAGGTAAATCTCGGATCTCTATCCGACACGATGGAAATAGGCACCCCGTGCAATCTCACAATCTGAGAAACGTATAATTTAGCTAGTTTGTCCATTGAAAAATCCGTGCGTACGGGGATAAAGTGAGCCGACTTAGTCAATCTATCTACAACGACCCAAATCGCATCCTTCTTACTCGCTGACAATGGCAGTCCGGATACAAAGTCCATTGTGACTCGATCCCATTTCCATTCAGGTATCGTGATCGGCTGAAGTAATCCTGAAGGCACTTGATGTTCCACTTTCACTTGTTGACATATTAAACATCTCGAAACAAAGTTGGAGATGTCTCGTTTCATACCATGCCACCCAAAACCGACATTTCAATCGTTGTACATCTTCGTACTCCGGGTGGATTGCCATTCGCTACAATAGGCTTCGTTCGAATAATCAAAATAAGTTCAATTCTTTGGAACACAGACGACTTCGAACCTCAAACAATCGTTATCATCGATTTGAAACTCCGATTCCTTGTTCGAACACACTCACCCGCTTTTGCAACCAACTCATCGTCAACTTTTCGAGCTTCACGAATTTGATGAGTCAATAATGGTTTGGCCTTTAATTGGCTATTAACACATTGTCGGGTAGAATAGACAAGTGTACATTCATAGCTCGTAAAGCAAACAGTGATTTTCGACTTAAGGCGTCCGCAACCACATTAGCCTTTCCCGGGTGATAATCAATGACAAGCTCATAAATCTTTAACAAGTCGAGCTAACGCCTTTGTCGTAGATTTAAGTCTCTTTGAGTCATCAAATATTTGAGACTTTTGTGATCCGAATACACATGGCACTTCTCACCAAATAAGTAATGTCGCCATATCTTTAAGGCGAATACGATGGCAGCCAATTCGAGATCATGGGTCGGATAATTTTTCTCATGTGGCTTTAATTGTCTCGACGCATAGGCCACAACTTGACCTTCTTGCATCAATACGCAACCTAACCCAAGTAGGGAGGCGTCGCTATAGATGACAAACTCTTTGCCAGATTCGGGTTGCACTAGAATTGGGGCTTCAATCAAATAAGTTTTCAGTTGATCGAAGCTTTTCTGACATTTCTCCGTCCATTCGAACCTAACATCCTTTTGGAGTAGCTTCGTCATTGGTGTGGCTATCGTCGAGAAACCTTTTACAAATCGTCGGTAATAACCGACAAGTCCCAAAAAGCTCGAACCTCGGTAATATTCCCTGAGGCTTCCAGTTAAGTATGGCTGAAATTTTGTTGGTGTACTCGAATACCGATGCTGAGATACCACATGACCCAAGAAGCTAACCTCCCTCAACCGAACTCACACTTCTTGAACTTAGCATATAGTCGCTTATCTCGTAAAATTTGCAACACTAACCTCGGTGTTCAAGATGTTCGGTCTCATTTTTGAATAGACCAAAATGTCATCAATGAACACAACTACGAACCGATCCAAATATGGTCCGAAAATCTGATTCATTAAATCCATAAATACCGCAGGGGCATTAGTGAGCCCAAACGTCATCACCAAGAATTCGTAGTGACCGTACCTCGTTCTAAAAGCGGTTTTGGGTATGTCCGATTCTCGGACCCTCAACCGATAGTACCCCGACCTCAAATCTATCTTTGAAAACACTGAGGCTCCCTTTAATTGATCAAACAAATCGTCAATTCGTGGCAACGGATATTTATTCTTTATCGTCACTTTATTCAACTGACGATAGTCGATGCACAATCTCATAGTTCTATCCTTCTTCTTCACAAACAATCTTTGGTACGCCCCATGGAGAAAAACTCGGTCGAGTGAAACCTCTATCCGTCAATTCTTGCAATTGAACCTTCAATTCCTTTAATTCCATTAATGCCATACGATACGGGGCTATTGAAATCGGCGTAGTACCCGGTACAACCGATGTCGAATTCCACTTCTTGAACCGGTGGCAATCCGGTAACTCCTCGGGAAAAACATCCAATACTCACAAACCACTAGTACCGATTCGAGTTTCCTTTCCATCTCTTTACTTTCAAACACATACGCAAAGTATGTTTCACATACATATGAATGAGTAGAGCCGGGGTCAATCAATGCAATCACACCGGTATCAAAGAGAGTAAAAGTACCGATGATAACGTCGGGGAGGATGTCTCCTCTCGTATGCGGATGGCATATGCTCTAGCAGAGCACGGGTCTCGGATCGAACAACCGTGTCGAGGCTCCTCTCTAATTACCACCCCTACCTCCACGAAATCCTCGGGGTCTACCTCTAGCCGTCGTCCCACTAGATCTTGCACCTTGCATCTTATTCTCCTCATCTAGCTCGTGCAATCTCTAATGAAGTGGTCCTTGAACCACATCCGTAACAGCCCTATTAATGGACTTACCCCAACATTCACCTAGGTGTCGTCTTCCACATTGGGGGCATTCGGGTTTCTCTTGATGATTATTACCCACACTAGCTACCGAAGTAGCTCGAGTCCGTCAATGGTCGGGCTCGATGGAAATTCCATGATCGCCCTCGACTTATTTGTGTCCTCCCGAACTTCTTTATCACGAGAACGGAGCTTTGCCCGTCGATCTTTTACGATAATCTCTAGCTTCAAATTCAGCCTTCTTCTTCTCCTTCCGAGTTCTTCCGCCTTGCAGGCTCGTTCAACTAGTGTTACAAATTCTTTTATCTCCAAAATACCCACCAGTAGCTTTAACTCTTCATTCAATCCTTCTTCAAATCTTTTGCACATAGCAACCTCATCAGCCACACACTCCCGAGCATACCGACTAAGTCTTACGAACTCATGTTCGTATTCAGATACTGTCATACGGCCTTGCTTGAGCTCCAAGAATTCCTTACGCTTCTGATCGATGAACCGTTGACTAATATATTTCTTCCGAAATTCCGTTTGAAAGAAATCCCAAGTAACTTGTTCCTTTGGGGACTATGGAAATCAAAGTCCTCCACCAATAGTAGGCTGAGTCCCGCAACAAGGATATAGCACACTTAAGACATTCATCGGGTGTGCATGATAGTTCATCAAACACCCGAATGGTGTTATCGAGCCAGAATTCGGCCCTTTCGGCATCATCAGTAACTATGGCCTTGAACTCCTCGACCTGCGCTTCCTAATCAAGTCCACAGGTGGTTTACTCACCTCACGGGATCGAGAATCGGAGGCATTGCGGGCTTTTAGGGTGGAGTATTTAAATTTGGGAATGGTTGGACAGCCGGATTGGTTAGGGCATATTGCGCGACCCACTCATTCATCATGGTGAAGAAGGCTTGTTTCGCCCATTCATTTTGATTATTCGCGAAGGACTGAGGCTCAACAGGCGGTGTCCCTTGCGCGGGAGAAGCCGCTACACTTTCAACGTCATCCGCCAAGGGTCTCTCTACCCCGGGTTCCATTTGTTAATCAAAACAAAAACTTCAACCGTCAGAAGTCATCACATTTTTAAGCACTAACAATTTGGCATGTATAGCTAGACTCACACGCGCTATGGTAGTCCTAGAACCGACTAAACCTGGCTCTGATACCAATGAAATGTAACACCCCAAACCCGAGATCGTCACCGGATTTGAACACGTGGTGTTACCGGGCTCACTTCCCTTATTTCTCTCTTTGTAATATTGATTGCTGTTCCAGGCAGGCTAGCTAACTGCGTCACTGTCGCCTTAAAAATCATATCTCGAGTTTCAAAACTCAGAAACTGATTCCGTAAATTTTCCCTGAATTTAGACTCATATGTACATCCATGGATTTTTTTCTAGAATTTTTGGTCGGGCCAATTGGTACAGTTTATTAGTTAAAGTCGCCCATGTTACAGGGGTTGACTACACTGACATTCGCGCATTACGACCTGAATATCTTCTCGTACAGAGCTTCAATACTCATGCCGTTTATTTCTAATGAAACTAGACTCAAAGGGGAATCTGCACATATAAGGCACGACTTCTAATTCATTCTGGATAATTTATGGTAAATTTTCAAAGTTGAGACAGGGGACCCAGAAACCGTTCTGGACCTGTCTCACGAGAACTTTAATATCTCTCAGTATACTGCTCATATGGTCATTTCGTTTTGTCCATATAAAAATAGATTGATCAAGGTTCAATTTCATAATTTATTCACTATTTAATTCTACTTCTACTATTTTTAGTGATTTTTCAATCTCATCTCACTGCTGCTGCCCGCAACAGTTACTGCAGTAGACTATGCCAATTTTGTGAATCTTTCCTTGGCCTTACTAATCATCCATCATACATGACACAAATTATGGCCACCTTACCAAAGTTAAAATTTCTAAGACTCGTGGCTATAGGTTCTAGCATCCCACTCGACGACCACATAGGCCATTTTCACATGGCTGAAAGTTTACAACCCACAATTCAACAAAACAAAATACCCTATACATGCCAAATGTTCTCCTAGTTCAACTTCGAAGACAATACCAAAAGATTTCCAGCCGGTGTGATGACTTCAACGACGGTTCGAACACGCAAACGATCACGAGTCCAAGAGACCTAAAATGGGTGACAAGAAAACACAGAGTGAGTTTACAACTCAAGAAGTCCTAAGCATTCGACAATCATCCATCAATAAAATTATCACAACATGAAATAATGTACGAGGCTAGGTACTCCATCCATATCGAAAATATACCATGGTTCCTCGGACCTTTCGGTTCATTCTCATACCAATTCACCCAATGACATTTTATATACTGTTCAATAGAATAATAGAGGCATTTCCATACATCATCTCATTTCCGCAATAATCATACAATCAAATGAACTTTCGTCTATTCCACGATACTTTATTTATGGGAATGCAATTGAAATCATCACATAGATTTAAAACTTACCAACTCAACCCCGAGTATGAACATAGCATCTATTAGCCATGAACTCAAGGTACTTACTTTTTCCGCTGTCCGTACTCAACTCGATAAAGTCACCCTTCCAGTATTAATATTCAATCGAAATATATATATAGAGTTCGCACACATAGTGCTTAATACTCGATCACGCACACTTAGTGCCATGTGATTTAAGCCCACACACATAGTGCCATATAGTCCAAACTCGCACACTTAGTGCCATACATTTCAAGCTCGCACACTCGGTGCCAATCTAAATCACCGTACACATTTACTTCTCGCACACTTAGTGCCAAAATCAACAACTCAATACATCACACCTCTTTTCTTTTCATTCAATACTTTCATCACCACATACAAACATGTATATAAATTTATCATTCCTTTCGGCATAATTACATAGACATTATGTCTATTTAAATCAATACCAAATACATGCTTAGTGACTTACCTCGGATGTTGTCGAACGTCTTCAACGGCTATTCAATTACTTTTTCTTTCCCCTTATCCAACTTCGATCCTTTAAGCTCTTGAGCTTGTTTAAGAACAATTGAATTCATTTAATCCCAATTCAAATAGACGATTTAATATAACACATGTATATTATAGGGTTGAGGTACATATGACTTATTGGTTAACTATCAAACACCATACGCATATATACATATATTCTCTAGTCATGCACAACCCAACATCTTACTTAGGCATTAACAACTTTATAGATATATGCATATCTATGTTAAGGCCGAATATATATATATATATTTAACACATTCTACAATTATGGTTATTTATAATGACTAATATCGTTTTATCTCAAGTCATACTCATAAACACATCCATCCAAATACATTCGTACTTAAACATCATTCGGACTTAACACTCATATCACATTTATAAAACTACAAGCCGAATATACCTATACTTACATTACTTAAACATCAACCCTCAATTTCTTTGACAAAGCACATTCCCGGAAATGATAAGACAATATAACAGCCTTTAATCCAACTTATAATTCATTTACATCACATTCCAAGCATTCACTCTATTCTATCACTTAAAATACAAACATTACTCAAAACTTCCTAGTTCAAATTAAGTGATTACATACACACACAAGCCGATTTCTTTTCCTACCACCCAAACCACCTATATGAACATTTAGCTAACTCATACTTCACCCACCCACAATTACTCATTCAAACATGAAGAAGGTAATCAAATTTCTTCACTATCAACCATGGTCGAATGCTTCATTCACCACCCAAATCCAAATTTTAGCATGGGCTAATTGAAGAACTTAGTAACTAACTTAAGTTAAACTAAAATCCCCAAAATCTAACATGAATTACTAACCTTGTTTTTGAGCTTAAGATGACCGAATGCCATATCCCCCTTCCTTCTTTAACTTTCGGCTCTTAAGGTAGAAGATGAACACCAATAATTTTTTTTTTTCAATTTCCTTTCTTCTATTCGGCCAAGGCACCCAAGGATGAGCAACAAATTTTCTTCCCCTTTTTTTCTTAGTTTCTCACGACAAAAGAGCATCCACACACATTTTTTTTTTCATCATTTTCTTTTTTTTTTCCATTTCTTTATTCTCCCTTACATAATCCACTAACTAAACATGTTGGAAACATGTTCCTTGCCCATAATCTTGTCATGGCCGCCACTCACCTTAGGAAGTGGGTTATTTGACATGCAAGGACAACCATTTTCCCACATGTATTAATAGGCCACCTTACATTAGCCTAGCACATTTCTCAATTTCCTCACATAAGTCCTTTCTAATAAATTTCACCTACAAATGACGAAATTAAGGCACTAAATTTTCACATATGTATATTCATGCACAATAAACATAGAAAATAGTAATTAATTAATTTTGTGTCTCGGTTTTGTGGTCTCGAAACCACATCCCGACTAGGGTCAATTTTGGGATGTCACACTAACCCTAGGTTGATTAATTGAAATCTCTTTCGAATTAACACCCTAGTGTTGCATTAACTCGATCTATGGACCCCCTTATTAGGTTTCACCCTAATCCGGCAAAATCTTGTCACCCTATCTCTAGGCGTGCAATCAACTCCACTTAATCACGACAAATGTACTCTTAGACAGGGACTTTTTCTCCTCTGAATAAGCGTATTAACTTGAATCAATATCCTAGAATATTAAAACAAGAATTAAGAACACATTAACTTAATTTGTTTGAATTAAGCTCAAGAGCTAAGAGGGCCACAATTGGACAAGGGGAAGGAAAAGGTGATCGAATAGCCGAAAAGCCGTTCGACAACATTCGAGGTAAGTCCTCAAGAAGTGACCTTACTTGAATTATGTGAGATGAAATATGGATGTGTATGATTATTGATTATGTGTGTATGAGTATTTGAATTCCACCCGGGCTAAGTCCCGAAGGTGAATATGCTAATGATTATAATTGTGTTTGAGCCTTAGTAACGAAAATGAAATATGTATGTCCAATGATTATTGATGTATGTGTGCATGAGAAATTGAATGATATCCGGGCTAAGCCCCGAAGACAATTATGCTGGAATTTATATCCGGGTTAAGACCAAGGCAATTGTGCTAGTGGCTATATCCGGGCTAAGACTCAAGGCATTCGTGCGAAGTTATTCTATCCGGCTAAGACCAAGGCATTTGTGCATATGATTATATCCGGTTATATTCAAGAATCTTGGGCTGGAGGTGAGTGTTGGTTGCTGTAATGAATTCAATTAGCACACTCGAAAAGCCCAAAGGATAAGGTACGTTATATGTGCATTGGAAAGTCGACATGTTTGAGCAACATTCGCTCAATCGACTAATGAATTTCAGTTATTGAATTGATTGATACTTTGTGAAATTATATAATGATGAAGTGTGAAGTAGGAATGTGTACAAATGAAATGATGCATTTGGCTATGTGAATGTATTGCTGTAATTAGAGTTGATTATATTCCTTGAGACTTACTAAGCATAAAAATGCTTACCCGTTGCTTTGGCTCTCGGTTTTCTAGATTTCGCTCGAGGCAATCGGATTTGGGATCGTTGAAGTCAAGTCATCCACACTATCAAGCCTCCATTTTGGTATAAATTTTGGTTGAACTTGAGATGGCATGTATAGGACTACCCTTGTTTGTTAAATATGTTGTAATGTAAGTATGTACGGCCATGCGAAAATGGCTCGAAAAGGAAGCACGAACTTAGACTAATTGTGGGTTGTATGTATATATTTGGTGTCATGATGTGGCTATGGCTTGAAATGGGAATGTTGGTCATATGATCAGCCATTGGCATGGTTAAAATGATCATATATGAACCTAGGTATGGCAAGACTAGTTGAATCATGGAGACTACCAAATAGGTAAGTCCTACCTTAAAACAGATGCTGCCAGCTGCAGTGGTGTGAATGTGAAAATCACCAAAATTCATAGGAATGGAATTAAATAATGAATAAGCTATGTAAATGAACCTTGATGAGTCTATTTTCATATGGAAGAAACGAAATGGTCATAGGAGTTACAGGTTAAGAGATATTAAAGCTATTGTGAGACAGGGCCAGAATGGTTTCTGGGTTCCCTGTCGCAATTTTAAAATTCACTATAAATTATCCAAAAGAATTAGGAGACATACCTTATATGTACAGATTCCATTTTGAGTCTAGTTTCATTAGAAATAAACGACACCAGCATTAAAGCCATGTACAGAGAGATATTTAAGTTATACCGCGCGAAGTTCAGAGCAGTCGATCCCTGCAACATGGGTAAATTTAACTAATAAACTGTACCAATTGGCCCGACCAAAAATCCTAGAAATAAATACATGGATGGATATATGAGTCTAAATTCAGGGAAAATTTACGAAACCAGTTTCCGAGTTTTGAAACTCGAGATATGATTTTAAGGTGACAGTGACGCAGTTTTCCAGCCTGACTGGAAATGTCAAATTGGTGGGCAAAACATGTGAACTTGGCTTGTTAACCCCTCGGGTCCGACACGGCGATGGTCTCGGGTTTGGGGTGTTACAATTTTATTGGTATCGAGCCACGGTTTAGTCGATTCTAGGACTACCGTGATGTGTTTGGGGTCTAGCTATACATGCCATTAAATGATGAATCGATAGTGTGATGATTCGACAATTCGACTTTGTGTTTGTTGTAGCAATGGATCCCGATCCCAACCGAGCGATAGCTGATGATGTGGAGAGTGTGGCGCCTGCCCAGCGCAAGAAGGGACAGGCCGGCGGACTCTCAACCTATGGCCAGCAATCCTAATGACGAGGCTAGGCAAGCCTTTTATAGTGTGATGAACGAATGGTTTAATCAATACATTCGAACCAACACTACTGTTCCACAACCTCCATTCCCGAAAAATGCAACCCCGCCCTACAATACCTCCAAGGATGACCAAATAAGGTCAAGTAAGCCCCAATCGATAGGATTCGAAAACATGGGGCCACTGAATTTAAGGCTACGGATGATGATGATGCCGAAGCGAGCTGAATTTTGGTTAGATAACACTATCAAGGTGCTTGATGAGCTATCCAAGACACCCGATGAGTGCTTAAAGTGTACCATCTCCTTGCTACGCGAGTCCGCCTACTATTGGTGGAGTACTCGACTTCGTGGTGCCTAGAGAGCAAGTGACTTGGGAATTCTTTCAAACCGAGTTCGAAAAAAGTATATCATCAGAGATTCATCGACCAAAAGCGGAGGAATTTCTTGATCTTAAGCAAGGTTCTATGTCCGTTACCGACTACGAACGAAAGTTTGTGAGGCTTAGCCGATGACGCGAGAATGCATTTCGTCCGAAGCTATTATGTAAACGCTTGAGGATGGGCTGAATGATGATATAAGGATGTTTGTTGGCATTCTCGAGATACGAGAGTTCGTAGTACTTGTTGAGCGAGCTTGTAAAGTCGAAGAGCTTAGAAAGGAGAAACAAAAAGCTGATGTGGGAACCGGAGAATTCGAAGAGGTCCTCGGAAAGTCTCTTCAACAAGCATCAAGAGATTTCGAGATGATGCGAGCCGGTCTAGAGGCGTTTGGGCTTTTCTAGACGAGGACGCGATCGACCCCTCTGGCCACGAGTCACCTCGATCGCCGGTGGTGGAAATGATCGCGAGAGAGGCGAGTGTCCACATTGTGGCAAATGGCATTCGGGAGCTGTTGGTTTCGTGATCGCTCCTCGCTATAAGTGTGGATCGGCCGACCACTTTATGAAGGATTGCCCGAGGATGCATGAGCAGAATGTAAGTCGAGTGCAAACCCGGTGCTACCATCGCCGAGGTAGGCCACCTAGAAATATGGGCAATGTCATTGGCGGTCGGAGAGGATCTAGAGATGCTACCATCAGATCTCGAGGCTCGTGCTCTGCTAGGACTTATGCCATCGCGCACGCCGAGGATGCTACCTCTCCGGATGTTATTACCGGTACTTTCACTCTTTTCAATACAAATGTGATTGCTTTGATTGACCACGGTTCTACTCATTCATATATATGTGAAACCTTAGCATCCAAAGAAGACTTTGCCTATTGAGTCTCATCGAGTTTGTAATTCGGTGTCAAACCCTTGGGTCATTACGTGCTTGTTAACAAAGTGTGCAAGAAAAGTCCCCTAGTGTTACGAGGTTCTTGTTTTCCGTGGACTTAATGCTTTTGCCGTTCGATGAGTTCGATGTTATTCTTGGTTTGGATTGGTTGACCATGCACGATGCGGTTGTAAATTGCAAGAGCAAGACTATCGATTTGAGGTGCGCGAATAATGAAATAATTCGGGTTGAGTCCACGGACTTAAAGGGTTGCCATTGTAATATCGCCGATGTTGGCCCGTAAATATGTAAGAAAAGGGTGCGAAGCATACCTTGCGACGTACTCGATGACAAGGAATCGAGAAGAAACCCGAATCTGTGCCCGTGGTTTGTGAATACCGGATGTTTTCCCAAGAATTGCGGGTTTACCACTGTTCGGAAATAGAATTTGGCATCGAATTGGTACCGGTACCACTCCAATTTCGATAGCTCCGTGATCGTATGGCACCAACGAATTAAAGGAGTTGAAAGCTCGGTTGCAAGAATTGGTGGATAGAGGTTTTGCTCGCCTTGAGTTTTTCGCCTTTGGGTGCGCCGGTGTTGTTCGTGAAGAAGAAGGATGGAACCATGCGATTGTGCATCGACTATCGTCGACTTAATAAAGCGACGATAAAGAACAAATATCCGTTGCCACGTATTGATGACTTGTTCGATCAATGAAGGGAGCCTCGGTGTTCTCGAAAATAGATTTGAGATCGGGCTACTATCAATTGCGAATCCGAGATTGAGGCGTGCCCAAGGCGCCTTGAGCGAGATATGGTCACTATGAGTTCCTAGTGATGCCGTTTGGGCTCACTAATGCCCTCGCGGTATTTATGGATTTAATGAATCGGATCTTTAGACCATATTTGGATCGATTCAGTAGTCGTGTTCATTGATGACATCTTGGTCTATTCAAGAAATGAGACCGAACATCTTTGAACACTGCGGTTAGTGCTGCAAATTTTACGGGACAAGCAATTATATGCTAAGTTCAGCAAGTGTGAGTTACGGTTAAGAGAGGTTAGCTTCTTGGGTCATGTGGTATCTGCATCGGGTATTCGAGTTTAATTCGAATAAAATTTCAGCCATACTAAATTGGAAGCCTCAGAAATATTCTTGAAGTTCGAAGCTTTTTGGGGCTTGCCGGTTATTACCGACGATTTGTAAAAGGCTTCTCAACGATAGCCACGCCGATGACGAAGCTACTCCAAAAGGACGTTAAGTTCGAATGGACGGAGAAATGCCAAAAAAGTTTCGATCAACTGAAAACTTATTTGTTGAAGCCCCAATTCTAGTGCAACCCGAGTCCGCAAAGAGTTTGTCATCTATAGCGACGCTCTCTACTTGGGTTAGGTTGCGTATTAATGCAAGAAGGTCGAGTTGTGGCCTATGCGTCGAGGCAATTAAAGCCACATGAGAAAAATTATCCGACTCATGATCTCGAATTGGCCGCCATCGTATTCGCCTTAAAGATTTGGCGACATTACTTATTTGGTGAAAGGTGCCATGTATACTTGGATCACAAAAGTCTCAAGTATTTGATGACCCAAAGAGACTTAAATCTGCGACAAAGACGTTGGCTCGGTGTTAAAGGATTATGAGTGATCATTGACTATCACCGGGAAAGGCGAATGTGGTTGCGGATGCCTTGAGTCGTAAATCGTTATTCACATTACGAGCGATGAATGTGCACTTGTCTATCCGATCCGACGGTGTGTTAGTGGCTGAATTGAAAGCCAAACCATTATTGACACACCAAATTCAAGAAGCTCAGAAAGTCGATGACGAGTTGGTTGCAAAACGGGCTGCGTGTGTTCGAACAAGGACTCGGAGTTTCAAATCGACGATGACGATTGTTTGAGGTTCAAAAGTCGTCTGTGTCCCAAAGAATTTGGAACTCATTTCGATAATTCAATGAAGCCCATTGTAGCCGAATGGCAATCCACCGGGAGTACGAAGATGTACAATGATTTGAAACGTCGGTTTTGGTGGCATGGTATGAAGCGAGACATCTCCGACTTTGTTTGAGATGTTTAATATGTCAACAAGTGAAAACGGAACATCAGTGCCTTGAGATTACTTGACCAATCACGATACCCGAGTGGAAATGGGATCGAGTCACAATGGACTTTGTATCCGGACCGCCATTGTCACGAGTAAGAAGGATGCGGTTTGGGTCGTGGTAGATCGATTGACTAAGTCGGCCCACTTTGTCCCTGACGCACGGATTTTTCAATGGACAAATTAAGCGGAATTGTACGTTTCTCAGTTGTGAAATTACACGGGTGCCTATTTCTATCGTGTCGGATAGAGATCCGAGATTTACCTCGCGATTTTGGAAAAAGTTGCAAGAAGCTTTGGGTACCAAGTTGCATTTCAAAGACCGCCTTTCACCCCCAAACCGATGGTCAATCCGAGCGGATAATTCGAGATACTTGAGGATATGTTAAGATGTTGCGTCCTCGAGTTTAGTGGTTCATGGGAACGGTATTTGCCGTTGATTGAATTCGCACAACAACGACTTTCAATCAAGTATTAAGATGGCACCCTACGAGGCCTTGTACGGTCGTAAATGCCGTACACCATTGTTTTGGGTGAGCTCGGTGAAAGCAAGATTTTCGGTGGATTTGATTAGGGATGCTGAATGAAAGTGAAAGTAATCCGTGAAAGTCTGAAGATAGCCTCCGATCGTCGAAGTCGTACGCGGATCTAAAGCGTAAGGATATCGAGTATCAGGTGGGTGATAAAGTGTTTCTCAAGGTATCGCCTTGGAAAAGGATACTCAGGTTCGGCCGTAAGGGCAAGTTGAGCCCGAGGTTCATTGGGCCATATGAGATATCAGAGCGAGTCGGTCCAGTGGCATATCGCTTGATTTTGCCCCCTGAACTCAAAAAGGTTCACGATGTCTTTCACGTTTCGATGCTTCGATGCTATAGATCCGATCCATCGCACGTGATTAGTCCATCGAAATTGAAATTCAAGCTAATATGAGTTATGAGGAAGAACCGATTCGTATCCTATCACGGAAGTGAAAGAGTTGCGAAACAAGCGGGTTCCACTAGTGAAAGTGTTATGGCTCAAGCACGGGATAGAAGAAGCTACTTGGGAGACCGAGAACTCTATGAAAGAGCGATATCCAAACCTATTTACGGTAAGATTTTTGGGACGAAAATTTCTTAAGCGGGGAGAGTTGTGACACCCAAAATTGACCCTAGTCGGAATGTGGTTTCGGGACCACAAAACCGAGGCATAAAATAATTAAAATTTATTTTGATGCCTATAATATGTGTGTGCTCATGTATGACATTTTATGATGATTGATTTAGTGTTATAAAGGTGAATTCCACTAGAAAGGACTTAGTAGTGAACTTTGAAAGTACAATACGGAAATGTGTGATGACTAATTAAAGCATGCATGCAAAATAATGGACTTGCATGTCAAATTCCCCTTTTACAAGTAATGGCCGGCCATGACAAAGAGATATGGGTTAAACATGTCATGAAACATGTTTTGTTGGGCATTAGGGAGAAATAGTAAACAAATAAGCATGGGTAAGAAAAGAATGAAAAAAAAAATGTGTGTGAGAGAGTAGCATACACCATTGCCGTGCAACCAAGAAGAGAAAACAAAAAATTTGTTCATGCTTGCTCTCTCCCTTTTGGCCGAAAATACTAAGAGGAAGAAGGATTTTGCTTCATTTCCTTTGTTTAGAAGAGATCTAGAAGGTGATTTGGCTAAATTTGCATCAAGATTAAGGTATGTATGAGGTTGTGTTGGGAGTTTCATGCATGTTTTGGTTGCTAACTTGATGTGCATGTTAGCCATGGCTCAAATCTTTGTTATGCCATGGAAATGGTATTTGGCCAAAGTTGTTATAGTGATAAAGCCATTGCATGCTAAGTGTGAAGCTTGATGATGATGCATGCAAAGATGGATTGCCTACTCTTGAGTAAGACTTTGAGTTTTCTCTTTGTTTTATCATGATTGAAGTTGAAAAGGAGCATGATTGTCATATTCGGCCATGATGCATTCTTGAGCATGATTCATGCTTCTTGCATGTTAGTTAAAAATTTGTGTTTTGGATGGCTATGGATACCTTGAAAATTCGGCCATGCTCATATATGCATGTATATGATTGCACATTATGTTTGGTTATGAACTAAGTGATGAATATATTGGTTTAAAGAAGAAAATGTGGAAGAATGCTTGTGAAATTGCAAGCACAATTGACCTAGCACACATATAAGTGCTTGATGCTGTATTATAAGTTTTGGGCCACAATGTGCAAAGCATTAATTAGTAAATTGCATGTTTTTGTGAGGTATTAAGTGCAAAATTGACCTCAACATGTACATGAATATTCGGCCTTGGGTAGCCTATTGAAGGCCTTAGCATTTCCTTGATGCTCAAATAAATTGTATTGAATTGCTTGATGTAGTATAAAATGTGCATGACCATTGTGTATTCAATCTAAAGAGTGGCCATATGACCATTTAAAATCCTTGTCATATTCGCCATAAGCAAGCACAATGAGGTTTTAATAAATTGAATTTGTTTGAATTAAGCTCAAGAGCTAAGAGGGCCACAATTGGACAAGGGAAGGAAAAGGTGATCGAATAGCGAAAAGCCGTTCGACAACATCCGAGGTAAGTCCTCAAGAAGTGACCTTACTTGAATTATGTGAGATGAAATATGGATGTGTATGATTATTGATTATGTGTGTATGAGTATTTGAATTCCACCGGGCTAAGTCCGAAGGTGAATATGCTAATGATTATAATTGTGTTTGAGCCTTAGTAACGAAAATGAAATATGTATGTCCAATGATTATTGATGTATGTGTGCATGAGAAATTGAATGATATCCGGGCTAAGCCCCGAAGACAATTATGCTGGAATTTATATCCGGGTTAAGACCCGAAGGCAATTGTGCTAGTGGCTATATCCGGGCTAAGACCCGAAGGCATTCGTGCGAGTTATTCTATTCGGGCTAAGACCCGAAGGCATTTGTGCATATGATTATATCCGGTTATATTCCGAAGAATCTTGGGCTGGAGGTGAGTGTTGGTTGCTGTAATGAATTCAATTAGCACACTCGAAAAGCCCAAAGGATAAGGTACGTTATATGTGCATTGGAAAGTCGACATGTTTGAGCAACATTCGCTCAATCGACTAATGAATTTCAGTTATTGAATTGATTGATACTTTGTGAAATTATATAATGATGAAGTGTGAAGTAGGAATGTGTACAAATGAAATGATGCATTTGGCTATGTGAATGTATTGCTGTAATTAGAGTTGATTATATTCCTTGAGACTTACTAAGCATAAAAATGCTTACCCCGTTGCTTTGGCTCTCAGTTTTCTAGATTTCGCTCGAGGCAATCGGATTTGGGATCGTTGAAGTCGAAGTCATCCACACTATCAAGCCTCCATTTTGGTATAAATTTTTGGTTGAACTTGAGATGGCATGTATAGGACTACCCCTTGTTTGTTAAATATGTTGTAATGTAAGTATGTACGGCCATGCGAAAATGGCTCGAAAAGGGAAGCACGAACTTAGACTAATTGTGGGTTGTATGTATATATTTGGTGTCATGATGTGGCTATGGCTTGGAAATGGGAATGTTGGTCATATGATCAGCCATTGGCATGGTTAAAATGATCATATATGAACCTAGGTATGGCAAGACTAGTTGAATCATGGAGACTACCAAATAGGTAAGTCCTACCTTAAAAACAGATGCTGCCAGCTGCAGTGGCGTGAATGTGAAAAATCACCAAAATTCATAGGAATGGAATTAAATAATGAATAAGCTATGTAAATGAACCTTGATGAGTCTATTTTCATATGGAAGAAACGAAATGGTCATAGGAGTTACAGGTTAAGAGATATTAAAGCTATTGTGAGACAGGGCCAGAATGGTTTCTGGGTTCCCTGTCGCAACTTTAAAAATTCACTATAAATTATCCAAAAAGAATTAGGAGACATACCTTATATGTACAGATTCCATTTTGAGTCTAGTTTCATTAGAAATAAACGACACCAGCATTAAAGCCATGTACAGAGAGATATTTAAGTTATACCGCGCGAAGTTCAGAGCAGTCGATCCCTGTAACATGGGTAACTTTAACTAATAAACTGTACCAATTGGCCCGACCAAAAATCCTAGAAATAAATCCATGGATGGATATATGAGTCTAAATTCAGGGAAAATTTACGAAACCAGTTTCCGAGTTTTGAAACTCGAGATATGATTTTTAAGGCGACAGTGACGCAGTTTTCCAGCCTGACTGGAAATGTCAAATTGGTGGGCAAAAACATGTGAACTTGGCTTGTTAACCCCTCGGGTCCGACACCGGCGATGGTCTCGGGTTTGGGGTGTTACAGGTCAAGGCTATTAAATAGGCACTGGTGTGTGGTCTACCCGTGTAAGTCATGTTGCGATTCTTCCAAATGGACACGGCCGTGTGGATTACCTGCGTGAGGGTGTCTAGGCCTTGTTGATTTCTCATGTTGGTCCATTTTCTCCGTTTTCGGTCCGTTTCTCCTTTTTTTTACTCTCCTATGCTCACTTAAGCATAAAACATGAAATTAAAGGATTAGGATCATCGAATTCACCAAATCTAAGGAGACATCATCCATAAATGTGCTAAGCATGGGATAAAAATATGTATAAATTACGGTTTATCAAATACCCCCATACTTAAGCGTTTCCTTATTCTCAAGCAAAATCCTCAACTCACAATCAAAATAAATTCTTCTCAACTTATAATCCCTATCGATAATATCTCAAAGTAAACCATAAGTAATCATACATTGAGAACTCAACTAGAAGAACATCAAAGTTTCAAACAATCCAAGTTGAGCATTTTATCACGAAACATAGGTGTCTCCCCTTATTTAAGTGATTACTTTTGATTCAAAAGATCACAAAGTTTAACATCCTCTATAAAGATTCACTCAAATCACTCGAGGTGTTTAAGGACAATAAATGAAGAACTCATTAGTCAATATGAAAAGTTATTACCATAGGCTTGCATGAAAATCAAATCTCCACCACTATATATTAAGATGATACGTCAATCAAAAGGTCTTTAGAGGGTTGTAACATGGCTTTGGTTAGGGGGTGTGGTCACAAGCTGAAAGAGAAGGTTAGAATCAAGATTGAATTGAAAAATTACCTAACTAGAAAAATACTACAACTTGATAAATTACATTTTTAATTAGAAAAATCCTAGAATTGAGCTTTTCTTTATGGGATAAGGAGTTTAAAAACTTAAGATAAAAAACAACGAATTACTACTAATATATATGTATGTATTGTATTTTTTTTAAGAATAAGTCAAATAACATAGGCTATCTATCAAAAATAAAACATAGCTAAGCAATTTATTCAAATCAAATCTCGACAAAAATAGGGATCAAGTTAATTTAGGGGATTTCAACAATAATGGGTTAAGGGTTAATATTAAGGGTAAATCAATGAATGGGTTATTGGTTTCAAGGGGGTTCATTAAGGGTTAATTGTGAAGGTAGGATTTTATGGAGTGAGTAGGTTAAACCTAAGTGCCTTTATCATCTCGACATATCAAATCAAATGGTGTGGTCTTAACATGCATAATCAAGCAAGTTCTAGAATGGCAATTCAATATTGACGCACTCAAAGCAGCAATAAAAGTGAGCATGAAAGAAATAATATATGCTCTAAAGGCTCAAGATCTCACAAAAATTATGGCTTTTTGATGTTTAAACCTGTGAATTTTAACTCAAGATAATACCTGAACTTGGGGAAACAGCCTAAAAAATTTTTAATTCTTAAAAATCAACTTTATCATGCTTGATTCTCTAATTCCTTAAAGTTTAAATAGTCAATACATAAATGCCTATGTTTTAATTCAAGACATATTAATAGAAAATCATAAATCAATCAAAATTTATTCTAATAATGATATGAGAAGATCACATGAGAATTAGACAAAATTCAGGGATTTTTCTGATAATGATATAAAATACCCCCCACACTTAAGATGTACATTGCCCTCAATATACAAAGTTAGATTTACGATGATATAGATATAAGATCATAATATAGGGAGAGAAGTGAAACTTCCTGAATGATGAATGGATTCCTTGAATTGGAGTTAAGGAGAATAATCGGCCAAGGCAATGATAAGATTGGAGGAGGATACTCCGCTAGTGGTAAAGGTTGGGTTCCACAACCACAGTGTCCAACGAAGAGGTTATCGTGGTGGTTAGGCAGGACATGGTAGTCGTGGAGAACCTTTTCCAGTGGAGTTTCGAGTTCCTAGGTAATAATGAGCTTTGGAGCTCTTTATAACTGTGATAACATCAAGAACTCTTTAGGAAATATAAAGAAGCATAATTACTTGTAATGAAATAGCTGAAACTATAATTTTTTTAATAAAAATTATAAAACCTAAAAATGAAATAATATTAAAAGGAAAATAAAATAAAAAGTACTTAAAGAAGATAAATAAAGATAAAAGTGAAAATAAAAATAATAAATAAAAAGTTCTTAAACATCGTCATCGCCAGATGGTTCGCGAGGTGGTGGTGGCGATGAGATGTGAAGGTGCTAACAAATCTGATGTAGAGTAGCATCAATGTGATCAAAGTGCTAAAAACACCGCTGCTCAAATCGAGTAAGGTGCTCAGAGATGTCAGAGTATGAAGTTGCCACATGAACTGGGCGATGGATGGGTGGTGGCTGAGATGGTGGGTCCTCGTACTGTGGAGGGACATCGTCAGTAATGTCCTCTGGGTCCTCCTCCTCAGTGGACTAGACCAGGCGGTACTGGGGAGGGTCAACTCCACGTCGTCCCTCCATCATGCTCATATGAAGCATGTTCGAGATGCCTTGTGTGGACATCTGGCTGATGACGGTGAGGGACAATGGAGATGACTCCTCTCCTGTGTCGCTCCGTCTGATGGTGAATGGTGAGGGAAATGAAATAGGCAAGGTCGAAGACGTGTCCGTTCACCATACTCCATAAAAAGTAGGCATCGTGAGTGTTAATGACACCGGTGCTCTCTCGTTGCCCTATCAGAGTGTAGGCCAAGATGGTGTGTAAGTACCTCAGGGATGGGGCGAGGGCCAATGCCTTAGAGTGATTAGGACCGTAGGTGGCTGAAGCAGGATGCCTTTTAACCACATCAAGATGTGGCATTGGCACTAAGACAAGGATACCATGTAAGACCATGTTTGGAACATGGCATTTGGTAAGACAAGGATACCATGTAAGACCATGTTTGGAACATGACATTTGGTAAGATAAGGATATCATGTAAGACCATGCCAAGGCATGGAATTGATAAGTTCTATAAGGCAAGGAAATCATGTAAGACTATGTCCAGGCATGGAATTGATGAGTTACTATAAGGCAAAGGTCCCATGTAAGACCATGCCAAGGCATGGCATTGGTGAGTTCATAAGGCAAGGATACCATGTAAGACCATGTCAAGACATGGCAATGGTAAGTTCAAAAAGGAAAAGGCTCCCGAGTAATCCAAAAAGTAAGTCAAAGAAATGACAAGTTGAGAACATGAAGAAAGAGTACATGTATGCATTTAAGGCTTATTCAATATTGAGATTGTAAGTAATTGAGATTATCAAGTATTAAGTAAGTGATGAGTTTTCAGTTATGCTTGTGACACTTTATGACATGATTGGCAATATGCCTATATTATGAAAGAGTACTCATGTGTTAAGTGAGATGTTGCAGGTATGGAAGCAAGCTATTAAGTAAGGTGCCTTTTTTATTCTCAGCCTTTGGTAAGGTTACTGATGACTAAGATGGGAAGGTAAGAACTAAACATTATTTAAGCAAATTATGACAGCGTAGTAGTAAGCTAAATTGATTGCTAATGCTTATTATTTTACATGTGAACTTACTAAGCTTCATAAGCTTACTTCTTTCACTTTCCCATGTTTCAGAGTACGTGAAAGCAAGCTCGGGCTAGAGGTCGTCGGAGATCGTTTCACACTATCGACTATCAAGTTACCAAATGGGTATCTTCGTTTACAAACGTTCTAGTTTATAGCATGTATAGGGACTTAGCCATTTTGTGTGTATGTCCTTATTATATGGCTAAAGAATGGTATGTAAATATTTGATAATAATTAGCTATTGAAATGGCTAACGAAGAACATGTTTCGGTGTTATGTATGCCTAAATGGTAGTTAATACAAAGAAATCATGAAAAAGTGAAATTAGCATTAAAGCAGTATTGAAAAGCAGTAGTGACGTGACCTTAAAAAATCACCAAGAATAGTAGAAATGAAATTAGGTGATGAATGAGATATAGAATTAAATATTATTGAGTCTATTTTCATATGAAAGAAATAGAGTAAGGAAAAGAAGTGTATATTAAGAGATATTTGAGTTTTAGTGAGACAGGGTCAGAGCGATTTCTGAATCCCCTCTTCTGAATTTATAAATTCACTAAACCTTTTACAAAAAGAATTAGGAGATATAGTTTATATTTCTATATTCTTTAGTGAATCTTCTTTCAATAGAAACAAACGTCATGGTTATTTGAATTCTGTACAGGGAGAAAATTGATTCGTAGTGAGGAGTGGTCAGAGTAGTTAAACAGTACAACAGGGGAAACTTTAACTAATAAACTAAACTAATTGGCTGGACCAAAAATTTTAGAAAACAATTAGTGAGAAGATATATGAGTCTAGTTTTAGGGAAAATTCATGAATTTAAATTTTGAGTTTTTTTACTCGAGTTATGATTCATTTAGTGACTATGATGTAGGTGAGCAGTTTTATAAGGAATAATGAAATAAATTGTTTTGATTTGTTTAAGTATTCGAAAAAATTTTAATGTTCCCGGTTTGGTCTCGAACCATTTTAATTGCATGTTTTGGGGTTTCGAGGGCCATTTTTAGGGACATATTGATTTAACGTAAATAAATTAATTTTAAAAGTAAATTTTATACCCCAAATTAGTAAGTTAAGTCAGGTAACGCCTCGTGCTTGACTCCGGCGACGGTCTCGGGTAAGGGGTGTTACAGGTGGTTAGGTATGAAACGAGATATTTTAGATTTTGTTTTGAGATGTTTGATTTGTCAACAACTAAAAGCTTAAAACTAAGTGCCTTCGGGTTTACTTCAGCCAGTGATGGTGCTCGAGTGGAAATGGGATAGGATTACGATAGATTTCATAATGGGTTTGCCTTTGACTCTGAAAAGGAAAGATGTTGTATGGGTTGTGGTTGATCGATTAATGTAATCTACTCATTTCATTTCGGTACATATAGACTATTCTCTTGATAAGTTAGCTAAATTGTATGTGGCCGAAATTGTGAGATTACATGGAGTACCTATTTCTATTATTTCGGATAGAGATCTAAGGTTTACTTCGCGGTTTTGAGAGAAGGTGCAAGAAGCTTTGGGTACTAAGCTAAACTTTAGTACTGCCTTTCATCCGTAAACTGACGGTTAATCTGAGAGAGTAATTCAGATTCTTAAAAATATGCTCCGATGTTGTTGTCTAGAATTCGAGGGTAGTTGGGAAAAATATCTACCATAAATTGAGTTTGCGTATAACAACAATTTTCAATCAAGTATAAAGATGGCACTTTATGAGCCATTGTATGGCCGCAAGTGCCGAACACCCTTGTTTTGGACCGAGATTAGTGAGAAATAGATTCACGGGGTTGATTTGATCAGAGAAACCAAAGAAAAAGTAAAAGTAATCCATGATTGCTTGAAAGCAGCTTCAGATCGATAGAAGTCGTAGGCAGATTTGAAAAGAAAAGAGATTGAGTTTTAGGTTGGTGATAAAGTATTTTTGAAAGTATTTCTATAGAAGAAAATTCTCAGATTTGGTCATAAAGGCAAGTTGAGGCCACGTTTCATTGGTCATATGAAATTATTGAAAGAATAGGGCTAGTGGCATATCAGTTAGCTTTACCGACAGAGTTGGAAAGGATCCATAATTTGTTTCATGTGTCGATGTTGTGACGATATCGTTCTGATCCTTTACATGTAATTTCTCCAACAGAGATTGAGATTCGACCAGATATGACGTATGGTGAAGAACCGATCAAGATTTTTTCTCGCGAAGTTAAACAGTTGAGAAATAAGAGTATAGCCTGAGTGAAAGTTTTATGGAAATGACATAGGGTTGAAGAGGCTACGTGGGAACCCTAGGAGGCTATGAGAAAATTGTATCCAAACCTATTTTCCAATAAGATTTTCGGGAACGAAAATCCCTAAAGAGGGGAGAGTTGTAACAGCCTGATCTTGGGTCTAGTTGGAATAGTGGTTTCAGGACCACTAATCTAACACAGAAAAATTTATTTTTCTTATATTTTTATGGTCTACATTTTTACGGAAAGATTCTGTGAAAATGTCGTTTGAAAATTTTAACGTTTGAGCACTCAATTTAACAAAAAGGACTAAATTGTAAAAAGTACAAAACTTGAGTTCTACATGCTAGAGGTATCTAACTGCTATGAAATTTTAAATTAGATGTCCTTAGATGGTAATTATACCATTTGTTAAGTTAGTGGACAAAAATAGACATGAAGTAAGAGAATTTTAATGTTTTAAGAAAAGGGCATTTTGGTCATTTGGTAATTAAATGAATTAAAAAGCCAAAAATCAAGCCAAAATCTTGTCCATCTTCTGCCCCTTGTGCCAAAATTTAGAAAGAAGACATAGCTAGGGTTTTTCCAACTTTCAAGCTCGATTGTAAGTCCGTTCTTGTTCCATTTTTAATGAGCTTTACATTTTTGAAGCCGTTATCATTCGATCTACCTATTTCTACCACTAATTTGATGTAACACCCTGAATTTGGGCCTAGAAGTTTTGGGCCTTAAGCATGGGAGCGGTTGAAGGCAGCTTATAATATTTTGTTGTGCATGTGAATTTCGTTAATGAAGGCTTGTTTTAGTGGTTAAGTGTGTTGAGAAGTGTTGGAGAAGTCCTGGGTTCAAACCTGGACTTTAGTAAAAATTTTGGTTTAAGGTGAATCAAACTGGGTGTAGTAGGTAGGCCTTAAGAATATTGTTGGAGAAATTGTGACACAAAAAGTCTTGTGGTCTAGTGGCAAAGTAGCACCACATAAGAGGCAGGAAGGTGGCGTCATAGAGTTGGCAAGGAGGTCTAAGGTTCGAAACTCATGGCAATCAAAGAGCATTTATTTTGCTAACAGGGGGTGGCAAGAGTTGGTGTTGAATTTAAACTCTGATGATGGAGGGATCCCACATCGAGAAGCTAACATAAGAGTGGATGCAAAGCTGGCTTTAAATAGAGAGAACCATGAGGAGAGTAAAGGTACCTTTCTTGGCTGATCCTTTTCGTTTTATGGTGTGCTCGTTTGGGTTGGGCGTCAGCTAAGAGTCTTCAGAGCGCGGACTAACTCCAGTCTCCTATCAGGTGTGTATTTCTCACTACTCTAGCTGTAGGATGGCTACTTCGGGCCGTGATGGGCCGAAAGGAGCCATGTGGGCCTAATGGGCCTATTGGTCCAATTGGATAAGTTGTTTGATTGTGTAGTAAATATTGGACTAGGCTAGGTGAATCTCATATCTGTGGCTAGATTTGGGCTAAAAGGGCCACACGAGCGTGTGGGCCCATTTGAGCCGAGAATGGGCTTTAGGCCCATTCGTATTGTTATCCCTGTTTAGAATACTTTAGTTTACCAAATTACTGAAATACCCTTGACTTGTTAAATTACCAAAGTACACCCGATTTACAGAATTACCGTTTTACCCTCGATTTACAAAATTATTGAAATACCTTGTAGGGTAGAATTGCTGAAATACCCCTGTAGGGTAGAATTACTGAAATACCCTTGTAGGGTAGAAATATCGAAATACCCCTGTAGGGTAGAATTACCAAGATACCCTTGTGGGGTAAAATTACCATTTGCCCCTAGGGTGTTAAATATTATTTTGCCCTTGTGGGCAAGTGGTGACTTGGATTTGTGTGGTTGATGGATTTGATTGTGAATATATGTTGGTGATATGAATGACTTGACTGTGATTGTTTGATTCAAATATGGGCATGACATTCTGCATACATGACATGTTGCATGGGTTGGGATTTTGTACGGAGAAAGATCTGATCTATTAGGATCGCACGGTTGCTTGACGACTGTGGATCCACCAAAAGCTTAAGAGCCATATATTCGTACTGATTTGATAAGGTTGCACGGGTCGCCTGAGACAAATGTGGACCGATCGATGGCTGAGTGCCGATCATGTTACCGAAGGCTGTGTGCCAAACGTATTTGCCAAAGGCTATGTGCCAATATATGATTATTGATTACTCTGTGTCGATCATATTTACTCAAGGCTGTGTGCCGACTATATTACCGTCGCTAATGGCTATGTGCCTAACATGATACAACTACCAATGGCTTAAAGCCAATTATTCTGATTATGGCTTTGCGCCAACTTACAAATGGCTCTATGCCAACCTGATTATGGCTGTGTGCCAAACATATTTGCCAAAGGCTATGTGTCAATATATGGTTATTGACTGCTCTGTGTCAATCACATTTACCTAGGGCTGTGTGCCAGTTATGTTAATCTAGTTGATGGCTATGTGCCTAACACAATGCAGTTATCGGTGGCTTTGTGCCACGTATTCTGTTAAGTGGCTTTGCCACATTATCTGTTTTAGGTGGCTATGCCACAAATATCTATTCTGGTGGCTCTGCCACAATATCTGTAATTGGTGACTCTGTCACAATATCTGTTCTGGCAGCCATGCTGCAAATTCTGTGGTGTGTAGCGAATGGGTGGGTCGATTTGTCTCCCCACATGGTGTAAGGTTGGTACAGGGGTGTATACGGCTGGATTGGGTTGGGATTGCATTCACATTCTGATTCCGATTCTGTTACCTGGTACTGATTCTAATTCTATCACCTAATTCTTATTCTGATTCTGATTCTGATTTTGTCACCTGATTTTGATTCTAATTCTCATTTTGATTCTAGTTCTAATAATGTTTCTTATTCTGTAATGGGCTAAGGCCCATCTGGTACTATCTGTTATAATGGGCTAAGGCCCAATTGTTACTGAAACTGTAAGTAGGGCTGGGCCAAACTTTTAATTCTTTCATATAACTGACTGTTCCTTTTATATAGTAAGGGATTTCACACTGAGTTTTTGTAAACTCACCCCGTTTATTAAACTTTCAGGTAATTTCTAGCCTTAGACAGATCGGACCTGCGAGGGGCTCGAAGGAAGCCACACACACTGTTTATGTTACAGTATTAATTATTACTTTTAATTGTTATTATGTGGGTTTTAGTAAAGCCATTGTAATTTTCTGGATTTCAAATTTGGAATTCTATTTATTGTTCTTATAATTGCGAATATTAGAACACGATTTTCCAAAGCAACTACTGTTGTTCAAAACATCACGTATCTGCAATTGTTTTTAAATTAAGCTCCTACAACTACCAAGATTTTTACAAAGTTGTTAAGAATGTTATTCAGCTGAGGTTTTCTAACAAGGTTTAAAAAGGGTATAAGTTTTTTGTAACATCCTGATTTTCGGATTTATTCGCAGTTTTCAATATTTTGTAAAGATTTTAAAATTTTGTATTTAGATGTGAAATTAATATTTTGAGTAGGTAAATGGGCTTATAGAAGGCCCATGTGTTGGCCAAAACCCGGTTGAATTTTTGAATTTTTGGACTTAGGAGTTAGGGGTTCTGGCTAGATGGCCCTTGTATAGAGTTATGGATAAATTGCATCACAAAAAGAGCCTTAGTAAAGTGGCAACAGTGACGCCACTAGGCTCCTAAAAAGGTGGCGTGTGGAGCATTGGGGAAGGCATGGGATCGATTCCCTGTGTTGACAAATTGATGCATTTATTTTTAAGTGCAGGAGGGGTAGTGTTGGAGTCCAGGTGGAGTCTGCTAAAGGAGAGTTTGAACCTGTCCAAACGCTTAGATTAAGGAGTGATAAGGGGAGAGATTTAAGGGATTTGGAGATAGGCTAAGAGTTCGCCGAATTAGGGGAATTAGAAAGGGGATTTCGGCAGAGGGGTATTAGGTTAGTATTTGGCACTTAGGGTATTGAGTGGTGCCGTTTTCTTCGCTAAACACCTTAGGGTTGTTCTTTTCTCTCTTTTCCTCTCTAGTGAAACCACCATTCTCTCTATTCTTCTTTCTTCATTTTTCTTCTTCAAAATCGTTCATCAAACTTGCTGTTAATCAACACTTGTGCCGAAACCACAAAAGCCGAAACCTCAAAAAATACATTAGTTGTGCCGATTTCTTCCAAGCCAAATCCTTCGATATTTTTGTGCCTAATAAACGATAATCATCTTTTCTAAACCCTAGATACATCGGCAATTCTACATCAAGGTTATAGCCCACATTGTCATCTCCTTTATCACCCAAAAGCGAAAAACCATAGATTTGGGGCTTATAGCGAAACTTCAAAACTTCGAGAGTCGAGTTCTACCGTTGTTTGAAAGATAAATCTGCACCAGATTGCGTGGAGATCAAAAAGGAGTAAGGGGTAAGTGTTAATCATCTCAGATCTGGTTCTATTTTAGAAAGTTAGGAAAAGTCGAAGTCCCTAAAATCTAGGGAGGCTGTCGATTTGGGCATGTGGCTCTAAGGGTTTTTAACTGACGTTTTCTATCAATGATTAGTGTCTTCTTAAGTGTTGGATTGAAGGCGTGGGTTGTTGGAGCAATCGGATTCGGAGCTAGCTATCGATTTTCGCAAAAAGGTAAGGTTTCAAAGGCTTTTAGGGACATGGTTTGAGCATGGATGAGTAAGTTTTGGGGTTTAGTGATTATGGTTTGTAAATAAGAACTATACTAATCAATTGTAGGACATCGGAAGAGATCTCAGTAGTAGTCGTCGCGAATCAGGTGTGTACCGAACACTCTTTCTTAGTTCAATTCGGCAAAAGCCGAAATGCCGAAATTTCCGGCATTTCATGGGCTTGTGAGTATGTGAATGCTCTCAAGACGTAGAGTAAATGTTAGATCTAGCACCGCAAGGTGGTAAGTAAGTTTGTGTGATGTCTTAACGTACTTCGGAAAAAGAGGGCCTCGATGGGCCAAAACTGGGCCCAATGGGCTTACAGACCAATATGGGTAAGAGATGGGCAAATTAGCTTGTTAGTTAGATGGTGGAACAAAGCGCATAAAAGCTGTTGAAAATTGTGAAGTAGCTTGTGTAGTTGCTAAGTTACGAGAATTACCCTAAGGAGTAAAATTACCGATATACCCCTAGGGTTTAAATTGGATAAAGCGCATGATTGATTAATATGTATTTTACATGATATGCTTTTATTAATATTTGTTGCATGGGATTGGGGTATTGATGGAGGAAGTATTGAAAGTGGTTCATCCACGTCTTGGAGGCTTTGCCTCAACTTACTAATATTTGAGCTGCGTTCTTTGCAACTGCTGTGGAGTGTAGAAATTTGGGTGGGTTGAGGTATTCCCACATGGAGTGTAGAAATTGGTACGGGGTAGTGTAGCAGTTGGTGGGTTGAGTAGCCTCCCAGATGGGTTTGCATGCATTACTACTATTGTTACCTATGTTCTTGAACTGGGCCTATGGGCCACACTATTATGTAAAAAGGGCTAAGGCCTTGCTCATCGTATTCGAAAAGGGCTTGGTCCATCTGCGTCTCGTGATCTGAATAGGGATTAGGCCCAATGGGCTCGAGCTGATTTGGGCTTTGGATGGGTTTCTATATACACTGAGTTTTCCCAAACTCACCCTTTTTTCTTCCATCCTTGCAGGTGAGCCCTAGTTGGTGGACTTGGAGCTGGGCGAGATTCGGAGTGGCCACACGTTTTCTGCAAATTCGTTTTCTTCTGGTGAACTAGATTTTCCCATATTTTCGTTTATGGTTTTGGGTTTTTAAATGTAATAAGGCCGCTTAATTATTTTTATGGTTTGGTTTGTTTCTTTATTATTTAATTCTATTATGATAAAACTGAACTATGATAACTAACGAGATGGATTAGCTCTAGGACGCGTTTTCAAAAACATTAAGTGATTTCAAAATAACACGAATACAAGTAAGGCTTCCGCTAAGCAAACGTTTTCAACCTTAATCATTTTCTTAAGATGGACATAACCAAACGGTTTTCTCAAAATTATATGAGATGTTAGAGTGTGGCAATGGCGGTGTGCATGTCTAGGATTGGATCCAAAGGGAGCTTGGTACTTGAGCAGTCCGACGGACTCACCTCGTCTTCTTCCTGGTTTCCTACCTGGTGCACAGCTTCCATTCACTTTAACCTACATTTAAAAGTGTCTTTTACAACACCAACTAAGTTTTCCAAACTAAGTAATATAGAATGTTTTGAACGCTTCGATGTGGCGCATCAGATCCGGTTATAACGTCTAGGCCGGGTTTGGGGTGTTAGATTTAGTGGTATTAGAGCCTGGTTGCAACAACTCGGCTGTAGATCGGGTCTGAAAAATCTTTTAAAAAAAAGGTTTTTTTCTATAAGTTTTTGAAGATGTTCAAAGTTTTTCTATTGTTAAACGGGGTTAAATCAATAGTTTTAAAATAAAAGTGTTTTGAAATCAAATCTTTTTATTTTCGGTAAACGAAAACATGGGTATTTTAAAAAAATTTAAATGGACTAATAAGGAAGTAGCTGCTGAATCCCCGCACCAAGTCCGTAAGTGTTCTTTTTACGCTTTAAATATTTATATGGGCTCGGATTTGGAAATAACACCGTAGATAATCTTGAGCCTTAGAGATAGTGCTATTGATAATGTAGTATTAAGGCTACAAACTGGGACCGTAGCTAAATTGTGATTCTTGTGAAAATAACTCGAAACTCTATCTGTTCATAAGACATTCGTAATAAGCAGTGAAACCAATAAACTAATGTCATAAAATTAAGTAAGCAGATAAATCGTTATGAGTACAAGGGTTACTCGGGAAGAGGCCGTGGTCGAGGCCGAGGTAGCACCTAAGCTGGATCTGCGTCATCGAACACATACCGGTGGCGATGCACGCCCACCACCGGTTAATGAAAATGGGCCGTATGATGGGCCGCAGGGATGACGCTTTGTCTCGTGCCATGTTGAGGGTTTTGGAAAGGGTGGCGGAGCTAACATCGGGCCCATGAATAGGGGTCCATTTCGAACGACTTCGGCCAATGATTTGAGATTTTAGGGCATATCTAGAGTGGCCCCAAATGTGGTGAAATCTTGGTTGGAAGCCACAGAGCGGATCATGGATGACTGGATACTTTCAAGAGAATGAAGTTGAAAGGGCGGTGTCGTTCTTTGCGGGATGAAGCGTATCAGTGGTGGATTACTGTGAGAGAGGGTACCCCAGCTAAGAGGGTAACATGGGAACTGTTCAAATAGACCTTTAAGGCAAAATATGTTGGAGCTATCTATGTGGATGCACGCAGAAAGGAGTTCTTGAATCTAACTCAGGGAAATAAGACCATTGTTGAATATGAGGCGGAATTTCTACGATTGAGTCGGTATGCTAATGGCATCGTTTCCAGCGAATACGAGTGCAACGTTCTTTTTGAGGATGGCCTCAGAGATGAGTTAAGGGTGCTCATAGCTCCGCAGAGAGAGCGAGATTTCGCTGCACTGGTAGAGAAGACTAAGATAGCCGAGGAGGTGAAGCAAACCGAACGGAGGAATCGTGATAAAGATCGAAATTGGTTCAGGAGGGATGCTGGACCAGCGGGTGCTGTAAATCGAAATGTTAAGAGAGATAGGATGGAGGAACCGGTTCGAACAGTTCCGGTGAACACAGGTAGACCGCAAGCATGTGGGGATTGCGGCAGAATGCATCAAGGAGAGTGCTGGAAGCGTTCTGGGGCTTGTCTTCGTTGTGGGTCTAAGGAGCATAGGATTAAGGATTGTCCTAAGAGGGCCACTCAGGCTCAGGGGGCCAAACAAGGGGCTGTGCGACCGGCTCAACCTGTGAGGGATGGACCGCCGCTGCCAAGAGGTCATGGACAAGGTCGCGGTGGTAATGGCCATGGACGTGGGGCACCCGGCAGGGGTATTGGTAACGCGGATGCTCGTCAGCCAGCTTTGGTGTATGCTGCTCGTCGCCGCGAGGAGGGTGACGCACCTGATGTCATAACTGGTACGTTTTTTATATATGGTTCACCTTATACTACTCTGATTGATGTGGGATCAACCCATTCATATGTGGCATATAACATTTCTGGGGCACTGGGTGTGCACTTCGAGGAGACTGTGTGTGGGGTGTCTGTGATAAGTTCTTTAGGTCATTCGGTTAAGGTAGAGAAACTCTTCAAGGAGGTGCCTCTAGAGATTCAAGGCGGGGTTTTCTGTGGGGATTTGATGGAGTTACCGCTTGAAGAATTCGATTTGATACTAGGGAAGGATTGGTTGACCAAGCATAAGGCAACTTTGGATTGTGCGACTAAGAGGATGGTGTTAAGGATATCAATGATGAAGAGGTAATGATTATTGGAGAACGGAGGATTACTTATCCAATGTAGTATCGGCGTTGAGGGCCGAGAAACTGATGCGTAAGGGGTGCGAGGCATATCTGGCTTTGGTAAGCCAAGCTAAAACTGAGGATCTGACTGTGGAGACCAGCAGAACTGTTAGGGAATTCCGGGATGTTTTCCCGGAAGAGCTTCCTGGATTACCTCTGAATCGAGATGTTAAGTTTGGAATCGATTTGTTGCCGGGAATAGCTCCAGTATCTATTGCACCCTATAGGATGGCACCGAAGGAGTTGGTGGAACTGAAGGCTCAAATTCAAGAGTTGTTAGATAGAGGCTTCATTAGGCCTAGTGTGTCTCCTTGGGGAGTACCGGTCTTGTTTGTGAAGAAAAAGGACGAAACGATGTGCATGTGCATTGATTATCGCCAGTTGAACAAACTGACGATTAAGAATAAGTATCCACTACCAAGAATTGACGATCTGTTTGATCAGCTTAGGGGAGCTTCGGTATTCTTCAAAATCGATCTTCGTTCTGGATACCATCAGCTAAGGGTAAAAGAAGGGGATATTCATAAGACAGCATTCCAAACTCGATATGGACATTATGAGTTTGTGGTCATGCCGTTTGGGCTGACGAACGCACCTGCAGCTTTTATGGATCTGATGAATCGAGTATTCCAACCTTACTTGGATCGGTTCATAGTTGTCTTTATCGACGATATCCTAGTATACTCTGAAACGGAGGCGAAGCATGATGAGCATCTCCGTACTGTGCTGCAAGTGTTAAGGGAAAAGGAGCTCTATGCGAAATTCAGCAAGTGTGAATTCTGGTTGAGGGAGGTAACCTTCCTAGGGCATGTGGTCTCTGCCGAGGGGATTAAGGCGGATCCTCGTAAAATTGAAGCGATTCTGGAATGGAAGCCACCTAGGTCAATATCGAAAATTCAGAGTTTCCTAGGGTTGGCAGGTTACTACAGAAGGTTTGTGGAGGGTTTCTCGGTAATGGTGGCACCCTTGACAAAACTCATAAGGAAAGGAGTACCATTTGTCTGGACCGAGAAACAGCAAAAAGCTTTTGATCGGTTGAAAAAGGTATTGACCAAAGCGCCAGTGTTGATTCAACCGGTGCACAGGAAGGACTTTCTTATCATCTGACGATGCGTCGCATGTGGGGTTAGGTTGCGTACTGATGCAAGAGGGCTAGGTGGTCGCTTATGCATCGCGACAGCTTAAGGCTCATAAGGTGAATTACCTTATGCATGATTTGGAGCTAGCAGCGGTGATTTTGGCGTTAAAAATTTGGAGACACTACTTATATGGGGAAAAGTGTATCATATACACAGATCATAAGAGCCTAGAGTATTTTTTGACTCAGAAGGAGTTGAACCTTAGGCAACAAAGATGGGTAGAGTTTCTTAAAGACTACGACTGTTCAATAGAGTACCACCCAGGAAAGGCTAATGTGGTGGCGGATGCGTTGAGTCGACGGGTTGTTACTGATTTGAGAGCCTTGTTCGCACGATTAAGTCTGTACGACGATGGAAGCTTGTTGGCAGAACTGCAGGTAAGGCCTACTTGGATTGAGCAGATTAAGGAAAAATAGTTGAAGGACGATTCATTAGCTCTTCGGTTCCAGCAAGTTAAGAATGGTGAGAACGAGGATTTTGGGTTGAACACTGAAGGAGTTCTTTGCTTTCGTGGAAGGGTTTGTATTCCAAAGGACCCTGAATTGAGGCAGTTAATTCTGAAAGAGGCTTATGGTGGACTCTGTGCCATGCATCCTGGAGGGAATAAGTTATATCGAGACTTGCGAGAGGTGTACTGGTGGCCCAGATTAAAACGAGAGGTGACTGAGTTTGTTGGGAAATGTCTGACGTGCCAGCAGGTTAAGCCTGAGCACCAATTGCCTTTGGGATTACTGCAACCTGTGAAAATTCCGCTATGGAAGTGGGAAAGAGTAACAATGGACTTTGTGAGTGGGTTACCTTTGACACCCACCAAGAAAGATTCGATGTGGGTAGTTGTGGATAGGTTAACAAAATCGCTCATTTCATACTGTTCGCACCGACTACTCTTTGCAAAGTTGGCCAACCTATATGTGGCGGAGGTAGTGCGACTGCATGGGGTGCCAGTGTCGATAATTTCTGATCAAGACCCTAGGTTTACATCTCGGTTTTGGCGGAAGTTGCAGGAAGCATCGGGTACACGATTGGATTTTAGCACCGCTTTTCACCCACAGACAGATGGACAGTCAGAAAGGGTTATTCAGGTTCTGGAAGATATGTTGAGAGGTTATATCATTGATTTTCATGGAAGTTGGGAGGACGACTTGCCATTGGCGGAGTTTGCTTACAATAACAGCTATCAAGCAAGTATTCAGATGGCACCATAGGAAGCGCTCTATGGGCGTAGATGTCGTACGCTGACGTGTTGGACAGAGTTGGGTGAACGACGAGTGCTTGGACCGGAATTGGTGGCAGACAATGAAAGCAAGGTTAGGCTGATAAGGGATCGGTTAAAGGAGGCATCCGATAGACAAAAGTCGTATGCGGATCTGAAGCGTAAAGAGATTGAGTTCGCTGTTGGGGATATGGTTTTCTTGAAGGTTTCCCCTTGGAAGAAAATTTTGAGATTTGGTAAGAAGGGTAAGTTGAGCCCACGGTTTATTGGGCCTTACCGAATTGTTAAGCGGGTTGGACCGGCTTATCGACTAGAGTTACCACAGAATCGCATCGTATCCACGACGTTTTTCATGTATCCATGCTGAGGCGGTATCGATCTGACCCAACTCATATCATACCAGTTGCAGAAATCGAGGTACAGTCAGATTTAACTTTCGAAGAGGAACCTGTGCAAATACTTGATCGTGACGTCAAGGTGTTGAGAAGGAAATCAGTTCCACTAGTGAAAGTACTTTGGAGGAACCATGGCAAAGAAGAAGCTACTTGGGAGACCGAGGAGGCTATCGTCAACAGTACCTCAAGCTATTCTAATGAGGTAAAATTTCGAGGTTGAAATTTCTTTAAGAAGGGTAGAGTTGTAACATCCTGATTTTCAAATTTATTCACAGTTTTCAATATTTTGTAAAGATTTTAAAATTTTGTATTTGGATGTGAAATTAATATTTTGAGTAGGTAAATGGGCTTATAGAAGGCCCATGTGTTGGCCAAAACCCGGTTGAATTTTTAAATTTTTGGACTTAAGAGTTAGGGGTTCTGGCTAGATGGCCCTTATATAGAGTTATGGGTAAGTTGCATCACAAAAAAGAGCCTTAGTAAAGTGGCAAGGGTAACGCCACTAGGCTCCTAAAAAGGAGGCGTGTGGAGCATTGGGGAAGGCATGGGATCGATTCCCTGTGTTGACAAATAGATGCATTTATTTTTAAGTGTAGGAGGGGTAGCGTTGGAGTCCAGGTGGAGTCTGCTAAAGGAGAGTTTGAATCTGTCCAAACGCTTAGATTAAGGAGTGATAAGGGGAGAGATTTAAGGGATTTGGAGATAGGCTAAGAGTTGGCCGAATTAGGGGAATTAGAAAGGGGATTTCGGCAGAGGGGTATTAGGTTAGTATTTTGGCACTTAGGGTATTGAGTGGTGCCGTTTTCTTCTGCTTAAACACCTTAGGGTTGTTCTTTTCTCTCTTTTTCCTCTCTAGGCAAAACCACCATTCTCTCTATTCTTCTTTCTTCATTTTTCTTCTTCAAAACCGTTCATCAAACTTGCTGTTCATCAACACTTGTGCCGAAACCACAAAAGTCGAAACCTCAAAAAATACATTAGTTGTGCCGATTTCTTCCAAGCCAAATCCTTTGATATTTTTGTGCCTAATAAACGACAATCATCTTTTCTAAACCCTAGATACCTGTCGGCAATTCTACATCAAGGTTATAGCCCCACATTGTCATCTCCTTCATCACCCAAAAGTCGAAAAACCATAGATTTGGGGGCTTATAGCCGAAACTTCAAAACTCCGGGAGTCGAGTTCTACCGTTGTTTGAAAGATAAATCTGCACCAGATTGCATGGAGATCAAAAAGGAGTAAGGGGTAAGTGTTCATCATCTCAGATCTGGTTCTATTTTAGAAAGTTAGGAAAAGCCGAAGTCCCTAAAATCTAGGGAGGCTGTCGATTTGGGCATGTGGCTCTAAGGGTTTTTAACTGACATTTTCTGTCAATGATTAGAGTCTTCTTAAGTGTTGGATTGAAGGCGTGGGTTGTTGGAGCAATCGGATTCAGAGCTAGCTATCGATTTTGGCAAAAAGGTAAGGTTTCAAAGGCTTTTAGGGACATGGTTTTAGCATGGATGAGCAAGTTTTGGGGTTTAGTGATTATAGTTTGTAAATAAGAACTATGTTAATCAATTGTAGCACATCGGAAGAGATCTCAGTAGCAGTCATCGCGAATTAGGTGTGTATCGAACACCCTTTCTTAGTTCAATTCTGCAAAAGCCGAAATGCCGAAATTTCCGGCATTTCATGGGCTTGTGAGTATGCGAATGCTCTCAAGACGTAGAGTAAATGTTAGATCTAGCACCGCAAGGTGGTAAGTAAGTTTGTGTGACGTCTTAACGTACTTCGAAAAAAGAGGGCCTCGATGGGCCAAAAATGGGCCCAATGGGCTTACGGACCAATATGGGTAAGAGATGGGCAAATTAGCCTGTTAGTTAGATGGTGGAACCAAAGCGCATAAAACTGTTGAAAATTGTCAAGTAGCTTGTGTAGTTGCTAAGTTACGAGAATTACCCCTAAGGAGTAAAATTACCGATATACCCCTAGGGTTTAAATTGGCTAAACCGCATGATTGATTAATACCGTATTTTACATGATATGCTTTTATTAATATCATTGCATGGGATTGGGGTATTGATGGAGGAAGTATTGAAAGTGGTTCATCCACGTCTTGGAGGCTTTGCCTCAACTTATCGATATTTGAGAGCGTTGTCGCAACTGTGGAGTGTAGAAATTTGGGTGGGTTGAGATATTCCCACATGGAGTGTAGGGGTGGTACAGGCGGTGTAGCGGTTGGTGGGTTGAGTAGTCTCCCAGATAGGTTTGCATGCATTACTACTATTGTTACCTATGTTATTGAATCGGGCCTATGGGCCACACTGTTATGTAAAAAGGGCTAAGGCCTGCTATCAGATTCTAAAAGGGCTTCATCCAATGTATTGTGATCTGAATAGGGCTTAGGCCCAATGGGTGGAGCTGATTTGGGCTTTGGATGGGTTTCAGTATACACCGAGTTTTCCCAAACTCACCCCTTTTCTTCCATCCTTGCAGGTGAGCCCTAGTTGGTGGACTTGGAGCTGGGCGGGATTCGGAGTGGCCACATGTTTTCTGCAAATTCGTTTTCTTCTGGTGAACTAGATTTTCCCATATTTTCGTTTATGGTTTTGGGTTTTTAAATGTAATAAGGCCGCTTAATTATTTTTATGGTTTGGTTTGTTTCTTTATTATTTAATTCTATTATGATAAAACTGAACTATGATAACTAACGAGATGGATTAGCTCTAGGACGCGTTTTCAAAAACATTAAGTGATTTCAAAATAACACGAATACAAGTAAGACTTCCGCTAAGAAAACGTTTTCAACCTTAATCATTTTCTTAAGATGGACATAACCAAACGGTTTTCTCAAAATTATACGAGATGTTAGAGTGTGGCAATGGCGGTGTGCATGTCTAGGATTGGATCCGAAGGGAGCTTGGTACTTAAGTAGTCCGACGGACTCACCTCCTCTTCTTCCTGGTTTCCTACCTGGTGTACAGCTTCCATTCACTTTAACCTACTTTTAAAAGTGTCTTTTACAACACCAACTAAGTTTTCCAAACTAAGTAATACGGAATGTTTTGAACACTTCAATGTGGCGTATCAGATCCGGTCATAACGTCTAGGCCGGGTTTGGGGTGTTACATTTTGAATTATTAGGAAGGGTTTTTAATGGAAACATGGTTTTCGAAAAACACTTCAATGTGACACGCTAGATTTGAGCCAAACTTTCGGGCCAGGTTTGGGGTGTTACATTTGAGAAATGATTAAATTCTAGGGTTTGAACCATGTTAGACATGTGTGTATTTTGATGTTTAATGGTAGATTATGCAAGTTTGATGTTTGAAAAAGAATTTTGCTAAGTATTTTCAATGAAAATGCTTGAAAGAACCTATTTGTAGAAAGTTATAAAATGAGTAGTAAAAATGTAAAAGAAGGGAAAATGTGGGCTGTCATTAGCATGAAAGAAGTTCGACTAGGCTTGGGAATCAAAGAAATTGAATCCATTTCATTTTATGAGCCTAGCGACCAAAGTGTAAAAATGTCAAAGTTTAGGGGCAAAAATCGTAATTTCTTCCATAGTGTTATTTTTGGGCTGAATTGAACAATGTGAATATTAAATGAATTAAATTTGTTATTATAGATCAAGAGAAATGAGGTTCAGACCTAGATCAGGGGAAAAAAAGTGTTTGACGATTAGGTCCCATTTCTACTATTTTTGTACTGAGGTAAGTTCATATGTAAATAATGCATTGTTTTAATTATGTTTTAAATGCTTTATTATTGTATGAATTGTGATTGACCCTTGGACGTATTCAACAAAGTTTTGACAAGCGTGAAATCTTGGTTGAACCTTAGGAATAGGTAGGATACAAATGTCATGACATTAGGGTTACTGAAATTATATGTAAGACCATATAAGGGATATGGCATCAATATGAGACTATGTGTAAGACCATATCTGGGATATGGCATCGATATGAGACTTCGTGTAAGACCATAGTTGGGCTATTAGCATCGATACGAGATTACATGTAAGACCATATCTGGGACATGGTATTGGTACAGTATCATGTGTATGGGACTCCCGAGTATCCTTTAGTATTCCAAGTGGTTCAGTGGGTAATTTAACGATAATGTCAAAGATGAATTGTGTGTAAATCCAATTCGGGATGACTCAGGTATGGACGTAAAACTCATATGTAATGAGCTCGATATGTGATAAACCCTCGGTAAGAGTTATGATTATAAGATCTTAATAATAATTATGCCAATTATCATCATGTTAAATGTTTGGATATTAAGCACATTATTTGCATAGGAACTTACTAAGCTATATAGCTTACTCCCCTTTCTTTTCCCTTGCCTTATATTGTCACCAAGCTAGCTCAGGGATCAAAGATTGTCGGACATCCACTAACACTATCAACTTATTATTTTGGGTACCAATGAATTCAACATTTTGAGTTATGGCATGTGTAGGGACTTGGTCATTTTGTTATGTGTCATAATTAAATTGGCCTAATGTGTTGGCCTATATTGGTTTGTAAATCATCTTGTAAATGACCATTTGAAATTGGCTAATATTGGTATAAGTATATATATATTATGATTCTTTTCATGGATGTGGGAATTTGCATGATTTGAATTGATATGTGTGTAAAGTTTGTGTATGATAAATGTTAGTATGTGAATGAGGTGTTGTTGTCTTGGCTATGGCTGATTTGGTTTATGCATGTGCTTGGATTGGTGTTGTATGTTGTTCTGTAGGTATGTGCATGGAAGGGTGACAAAATGGCTTGGTAAATAGCCTTATTTTTGTCCACACGAGTAGACACACGGGCGTGTGTCTAGGCCGTGTGTGACACACAGCTTGCCCCATGGGCTTGTGTTTCGGTCGTGTGTCCCCTGTACCTTAATTGTTACAAAACAGAATGCTCATAATTGAGCACACGGGTAGAGACACAAGTGTGTGTATCAGTCGTGTGGACGACAAGGCCTCAAAGACGGATGTGTGCCCTGGCCGTGTGAAGTCTACACCTATTTTAAGAAAATTAATTTTCCACACGACGTGTGACTTGGCTGTGTTAGCTCAATTTGGTCATGAGTTACAAGTCAAAGAGTTACACGGGGTTAGGACATGTGGGTGTGTGACCACACGGCTTGCCCACACGGGCGTCCCAAGCCATACGGGCATGTGACCTCTGTTTAGTGAAAATTTTCCTTAGTTTTGTAAAATATTCTAAAGTTCTCGGTTTAGTCCCAAACCACTTTCAATGCATGTTTTGGGCCTCGTAGGCTTGTTTTAGGGATGATATGAATGTATGCGACAATTTTAAATTGGATGAAAATTTTACGCCTCGATTTTGTATGATTACTTGTGTATAAGTCAGGTAATGCCTCGTACCCTATTCCGGCGTTGAATACGGGTAAGGGGTGTTGCATTCCAAGCTAAGGTAAAATAATTTTGTTGTCGTCCCGTGCTTATTTTTATTCAGCTCGTGTGCATGTGCCACTCATACTTATGAAATTTTCAAAATGCAACGACATAGAGTAGAATTATGTGAATTTAGCACCGAATTACTAAAAAATTATAATCTTGCTTTAATTGTGCCAACATTCTCAATATTTACTAAAAACACATAATTAGTTGTCAAAATCCTCAAATTTTGCATAAATTATAAGTAAAAAGGTGCTCTAAAAATCTATAAAATTTAGAGTTATCACTTGGTACTCCCATATGCAAGTAACATGAAATGAAAACAATTCTCATGACTTAAATTCTTAATGTACAAATTAAGATTTTCGAATGTCACTCATCGACGATTTTCACTTTTTCTTTCCTTTTCGACAATTCAATGTTGTTGTTTGCTATGAATAATCATAAAACATATTCCATTATTAGATTCCAATCGAAACAAAATAAAATACCAATCTTTATCAATTTTACAAATTATTCAATTTTTTCCCTAAAATCGAGACAAATATAACTTTCAATTTAGGGCTTCATATTGAATTTTAATTTTCTATATTTACCAACAATTCATGATAGGTTTTCATTTTATTCAATTTGGTCCCTAATGTACAAAACTAACAATTAAACTTTACAGTTTAGTAATTTTCATATATGAAGCTTTTTTTCTAACAATTTAACACTAAAGTATTCAGTTCCCTATCATGGAAACTTTGTAAAACTTTAACAATTCTGCAAATTAGTAAATGGGTTAGTTAGATCAAGCTCCCATGATTCAATTTTCATAAAAATCAAAGAAAAATGGCTATAGACTTACTTGAAATTAAAACCAAAAGCTTAGAAACCCTTAGATATGGTGCTTAGCTATTCTTTCTTTCTTAGAATTGGTTGTTGAAGAAGGCTTTTAACACCCCAACCTGATCTGGTTTTTTGAATCCGAGTCTTGGGTATTACCATACAAATACATGCAAAACATATTCTACATATACAGTTTCACAATTTGTTTCAATTGAACCACACTGATTCAAACTAAATTACTTATGTTTATACAATAAGCAATTACAATTGCAGCACATGGTAATTAGTTACAAAGATATCTAATTCGAAATCCTAATCTAATACAACTATCCCAACTATGGGTATTTGGATAACCTTTAGGCTTGGAACATGCCACCTCTGTATGCTTAATAGCCCGATTTGCCACTCTCTTGGCGTAGTCCTGGTATCGTCCCTATTGGCTTAAAATCACATTGAACCTAAAACAATAAGTATAACTCATGTAATTTCGTAAGAATTTAGTGAGAATTTATCACTTACACATTGGTCGCGGTTTACTGAAAGTGCCAGATAGCTCCTCACTTCTAGCTTCTCTTATTTCAACATCAACTGTCTATCACAAAGAGCATCACATAAATCGCACAACATATATATTCCTTCTATTTGCTATATCATAGTTTGAATCCATTACCTTCAACTAGTACTAACCTTGTTCTCTTAGAAATCTCTTTCAATTCATCTTGGTCATGGTTCCCTGCTCATAATCTTGCAAACCAATGTTCGGAATTGCTTCTCATACCTAATATTAACTTTCACCATTTACAAATAGATGCCTTTATTCAAGTTATTAGATGCAACCTCTTCAAATTTGTTCCTTCAATGATAGTTCATCCATCTCACTATCTCTTCAATTGTTCCTTATTTTTTTGTTCCTTTATCAGTATCCTTTGCATACTAAGGCATTCAAAACTTTATTCGTATACTTAAGTTCAACCAAAGATAATATTCACAATTACAACTTATTGACAGACCCTCTTTGAATGTTTAGATTTCAATTATATTCTCAATGATACTCCCATTACATCTTTTCAAATCATCACCTTCAGTCCTGTCTTAACTTGGTCCTAGACTTACCATATAATCAATAGATATGTTGAATCATTCTAGTTTCTCTACTCACATTTAGTATCCAAACTGAACAAGCCATAGCTATATACAGAACCTGCCACATGGGTCATCCATTAGAATATGCCTCTAAGTCCTATCGATTATGTCTCATCTTGGTGTTTAGACACAAACCTACATCCCTAGTCCCTCATATACTGACATGATTCATATCGAACATTTCCCCAATTATATAGCCCTTAAAACTCATGCTTCACATACTCGACACATTTATGTAAATGTACTTCAACATAATACATACCTATACGCAACTCAACATGCAATTCGAACTCATCTAATCTCTTATATACCATACATAATCACTTTTTCAATCTTTCATATACTCTTCGTGATTACCAGAATATAGATCATAAAAATTCCTTGATGGATAGTTAGCAACCCTGTACGAACTCTTGTATGCCAACCATTATTTTGTATTATTAATTCTGGCGGTCACCACCACAACCTTACCCTTCTCTTATATGCCAGTTATCATGCTCTTATCCTACTAAATCTTCTTTATGTTGTTAACTAAGGAATCCATTCAAACCTTTTGTAAATTTCTGTCATAATAATAATTTCTTGACAACACATATCCTTAGAATCCACTTCCAACAACTCATGCCTTAAGTCATACTCTTTTATTCAAACAATTATTTACTGACATTTACCTTGGATGGATATATATGTATTTGACGATTACTTTCTTTGAACTGAATGCTTTCAAAAAGACACTCAAACATACTCTAATTCTATACCACATGTATTGATATTGAAAAGATATTTCTTGGACGATTCAAATGAATTTCACTTCCATTTCTTCAAGAATATGTATATTCAAAATACCCATTTTCCAGATTTCTTATGATTTCAAGAGAGGTCATTAAATGTAACACCCCAAACCCGAGACCATCGCCGGTGTCGGACCCGAGGGGTTAACAAGCCAAGTTCACATGTTTTTGCCCACCAATTTGACATTTCCAGTCAGGCTGGAAAACTGCGTCACTGTCGCCTTAAAAATCATATCTCGAGTTTCAAAACTCGGAAACTGGTTTCGTAAATTTTCCCTGAATTTAGACTCATATATCCATCCATGGTTTTATTTCTAGGATTTTTGGTCGCGCCAATTGGTACAGTTTATTAGTTAAAGTTACCCATGTTACAGGGATCGACTGCTCTGACCTTCGCGCGGTATAACTTGAATATCTCTCTGTACAGGGCTTTAATGCTGGTGTCGTTTGTTTCTAATGAAACTAAACTCAAAATGGAATCTGTACATATAAGGTATGTCTCCTAATTCTTTTTGGATAATTTATAGTGAATTTTTAAAGTTGCGACAGGGAACCCAGAAACCATTCTGGCCCTGTCTCACAATAGCTTTAATATCTCTTAACCTGTAACTCCTATGACCATTTCGTTTCTTCCATATGAAAATAGACTCATCAAGGTTCATTTACATAGCTTATTCACTATTTAATTCCATTTCTATGGATTTTGGTGATTTTTCACATTCACGCCACTGCAGCTGGCAGCATCTGTTTTAAGGTAGGACTTACCTATTTGGTAGTCTCCATGATTCAACTAGTCTTGCCATACATAGGTTCATATATGATCATTTTAACCATGCCAATGGCTGATCATATGGCCAACATTCCCATTTCCAAGCCATAGCCACATCATGACACCAAATATATACATACAACCCACAATTAGTCTAAGTTCATGCTTCCTTTTCGAGCCATTTTCGCATGGCCGTACATACTTACATTACAACATATTTAACAAACAAGGGTAGTCCTATACATGCCATCTCAAGTTCAACCAAAATTTATACCAAAATGGAGGCTTGATAGTGTGGATGACTTCGACTTCAACGATCCCAAATCCGATTGCCTCGAGCGAAATCTAGAAAACTGAGAGCCAAAGCAACGGGGTAAGCATTTTTATGCTTAGTAAGTCTCAAGGAATATAATCAACTCTAATTACAGCAATACATTCACATAGCCAAATGCATCATTTCATTTGTACACATTCCTACTTCACACTTCATCATTATATAATTTCACAAAGTATCAATCAATTCAATAACTGAAATTCATTAGTCGATTGAGCGAATGTTGCTCAAACATGTCGACTTTCCAATACACATATAACGTACCTTATCCTTTGGGCTTTTCGAGTGTGCTAATTGAATTCATTACAGCAACCAACACTCACCTCCAGCCCAAGATTCTTCGAATATAACCGGATATAATCACGTGCACAAATGCCTTCGGTCTTAGCCGGATAAAATGTCTCGCACGAATGCCTTGGTCTTAGCCGGATGTAGCCACTAGCGCAATTGCCTTGGTCTTAACCGGATATAATTTCCAGCATAATTGTCTTGGATTTAGCCGGATATCATTCAATTTCCCATGAACACATACATCAATTATCATTGGACATACATAATTCATTTTCGTTACTAAGGCTCAAACGCAATTATAGTCACAAGCATATTCGCCTTCGGACTTAGCCGGGTAGAATTCAAATACTCATGCATACACAATCAATAATCAATACACATCCATACTTTATTTCACACAATTCAAGTACGGTCACTTCTTGAGGACTTACCTCGGATGTTGTCGAACGGCTTTTTCGGCTATTCGATCACCTTTTCCTTCCCCTTGTCCAATTGTGGTCTTCTAAGCTCTTGAGCTAATTCAAACAAATTCAATTTATTAAAACCTCATTGTGCTAGCTTTTGGCCGAATATGACAAGGAGTTTAAATGGTCATATGGCCACCCTTTAGCTTGAATACACAATGGTCATGCACATTTTATACTACATCAAGCAATTCAATACAATTTATTCGAGCATCAAGGAAATGCTAAGGCCTTCAATAGGCTACCCAAGGCCGAATATTCATGTACATGTTGAGGTCAATTTTGCACTTAATACCTCACAAAACAGCATGCAATTTACTAATTAATGCTTTGCACATTGTGGCCCAAAACTTATAATATAGCATCAAGCACCTACATGTGTGCTAGGTCAATTGTGCTTGCAATTTCACAAGCATTCTTCCACATCTTCTTCTTTAAACCAATATATTCATCACTTAGTTCATAACCAAAACATAATGTGCAATCATATATATGCATATATGAGCATGGCAATTTCAAGGTGTCCATAGCCATCCAAAACACAAATTTTAACTAACATGCAAGAAGCATGAATCATGCTCAAGAATGCATCATGGCGAATATGACAATCATGCTTCTTTTCAACTTCAATCATGATAAAACAAAAAGAAAGCTCAAAATCTTACTCATGAGTAGACAATCCATCATTGCATGCATCATCATCAAGTTTCACACTTAGCATGCAATGGCTTTATCACCATAACAACTTTGGCCAAATGCCATTTCCATGGCATAACAAAGATTTGAGCCATGGCTAACATGCACATCAAATTAGCAACCAAAACATGCATGAAACTCCCAACACAACCTCATACATACCTTACTCTTGATGCAAATTTAGCCAAATCACCTTCTAGATCTCTTCTAAACAAAGGAAATGAAGCAAAATCCTTCTTCCTCTTAGTATTTTTGGCCAAAAGGAGAGAACAAGGATGAACAATTTTTTGTTTTCTCTTCTTGGTTGCACGGCAATGGGGGAATGCTACTCTCTCACACATTTTTTTTTCATTCTTTTCTTACCCATGCTTATTTGTTTATTATTTCTCCCTAATGCCCAACAAAACATGTTTCATGACATGTTTAGCCCATATCTCTTTGTCATGGCCGGCCATCACTTGTAAAAAGGGGAATTTGACATGCAAGTCCATTATTTTGCATGCATGCTTTAATTAGTCATCACACATTTCCCTATCGTACTTTCAAAGTTCACTACTAAGTCCTTTCTAGTGGAATTCACCTTTATAACACTAAATCAATCATCATAAAATGTCATACATGAGCACACACATATTATAGGCATCAAAATAAATTTTAATTATTTTTATGCCTCGGTTTTGTGGTCCCGAAACCACATTCCGACTAGGGTCAATTTTGGCTGTCACAACTCTCCCCAATTAAGAAATTTTCGTCCCCGAAAATCTTACCGGTAAATAGGTTTGGATATCGCTCTTTCATAGAGTTCTCGGTCTCCCAAGTAGCTTCTTCTATCCCGTGCTTGAGCCATAACACTTTCACTAGTGGAACCCGCTTGTTTCGCAACTCTTTCACTTCCCGTGATAGGATACGAATCGGTTCTTCCTCATAACTCATATTGGCTTGAATTTCAATTTCTGATGGACTAATCACGTGCGATGGATCGGATCTATAGCGTCGAAGCATCGAAACATGAAAGACATCGTGAACCTTTTTGAGTTCAGGGGGCAAAATCAAGCGATATGCCACTGGACCGACTCGCTCTGATATCTCATATGGTCCAATGAACCTCGAGCTCAACTTGCCCTTACAAATTAACTCGAGTATCTTTTTCCAAGGTGATACCTTGAGAAACACTTTATCACCCACGATACTCGACATCCTTACGCTTCAGATCCGCGTACGACTTCTGACGATCGGAGGCTATCTTCAGACTTTCACGGATTACTTTCACTTTCGCTCAGCATCCCTAATCAAATCCACCCGTAAATCTTGCTTTCACCGAGCTCGGTCCAAAACAATGGCGCACGGCATTTACGACCGTACAAGGCCTCGTAGGGTGCCATCTTAATACTTGATTGAAAGTTGTTGTTGTGGCGAATTCAATTAACGGCAAATACCGCTCCCATGAACCACTAAACTCGAGGACGCAACATCTTAACATATCCTCAAGTATCCGAATTATCCGCCGGATTGACCATCGGTTTGGGGGTGAAAAGCGGTCTGAAATGCAACTTGGTACCCAAAGCTTCTTGCAACTTTTTCCAAAATCGCGAGGTAAATCTCGGATCTCTATCCGACACGATAGAAATAGGCACCCGTGTAATTTCACAATCGAGAAACGTACAATTTCGCTAATTTGTCCATTGAAAATCCGACGACGGGGACAAAGTGGGCCGACTTAGTCAATCGATCTACCACGACCCAAACCGCATCCTTCTTACTCACGACAATGGCGGTCCGGATACAAAGTCCATTGTGACTCGATCCCATTTCCACTCGGGTATCGTGATTGGTCAAGTAATCTCAAGGCACGATGTTCCGCTTTCACTTGTTGACATATTAAACATCTCAAACAAAGTCGGAGATGTCTCGCTTCATACCATGCCACCAAAACCGACGTTTCAAATCATTGTACATCTTCGTACTCCGGGTGGATTGCCATTCGGCTACAATGGGCTTCATTCGAATTATCGAAATGAGTTCAATTCTTTGGGACACATGACGACTTTTGAACCTCAAACAATCGTCATCGTCGATTTGAAACTCCGAGTCCTTGTTCGAACACACGCAGCCCGCTTTTGCAACCAACTCGTCATCGACTTTCTGAGCTTCTCGAATTTGGTGTGTCAATAATGGTTTGGCTTTCAATTCAGCCACTAACACACTGTCGGATCGGATAGACAAGTGCACATTCATCGCTCGTAATGTGAATAACGATTTACGACTCAAGGCATCCGCAACCACATTCGCCTTTCCCGGGTGATAGTCAATGATCACTCATAATCCTTTAACACTCGAGCCAACGTCTTTGTCGCAGATTTAAGTCTCTTTGGGTCATCAAATACTTGAGACTTTTGTGATCCGAGTATACATGGCACCTTTCACCAAATAAGTAATGTCGCCAAATCTTTAAGGAGAATACGATGGCGGCCAATTCGAGATCATGAGTCGGATAATTTTTCTCATGTGGCTTTAATTGCCTCGACGATAGGCCACAACTCGACCTTCTTGCATTAATACATAACCTAACCCAAGTAGAGAGGCGTCGCTATAGATGACAAACTCTTTGCTTGGACTCGGGTTGCACTAGAATTGGGGCTTCAGTCAAATAAGTTTTCATTGATCGAAACTTTTTGGCATTTCTCCTCCATTCGAACTTAACGTCCTTTTGGAGTAGCCGTCATCGGCGTGGCTATCGTTGAGAAGCCTTTACAAATCGTCGGTAATAACAAGCAAGCCCCAAAAAGCTTGAACCTCATTAATATTTCTGAGGCTTCCAATTTAGTATGGCTGAAATTTTATTGGTCGACTCGAATACCCGATCGCAGATACCACATGACCCAAGAAGCTAACCTCTCTTAACCGTAACTCACACTTGCTGAACTTAGCATATAATTGCTTGTCCCGTAAAATTTGCAAAGACTAACCGCAGTGTTCAAGATGTTCGGTCTCATTTCTTGAATAGACCAAGATGTCATCAATGAACACGACTACGAATCGATCCAAATATGGTCTAAAGATCCGATTCATTAAATCCATAAATACCGTAGGGCATTAGTGAGCCCAAACGGCATCACTAGGAACTCATAGTGACCATATCTCGCTCAAGGCGGTCTTGGGCACGTCTCAATCTCGGATTCGCAATTGATAGTAGCCCGATCTCAAATCTATTTTCGAGAACACCGAGGCTCCCTTGATTGATCGAACAAGTCATCAATACGTGGCAACGGATATTTGTTCTTTATCGTCGCTTTATTGTCGACGATAGTCGATGCACAATCGCATGGTTCCATCCTTCTTCTTCACGAACAACACCGGCGCACCCTAAGGCGAAAAACTCAGGCGAGCAAAACCTCTATCCACCAATTCTTGCAACCGAGCTTTCAACTCCTTTAATTCGTTGGTGCCATACGATACGGAGCTATCGAAATTGGAGTGGTACCGGTACCAATTCGATGCCAAATTCTATTTCCGAACAGTGGTAAACCCGGCAATTCTTCTGGGAAAACATCCGGTATTCACAAACCACGCACGCACGATTCGGGTTTCTTCTCTGATTCCTTGTCATCGAGTACGTACGCAAGGTACGCTTCGCACCCTTTTCTTACATATTTCTGGGCCAACATCGCTGATATTACAGCTGGCAACCCCTTTAAGTCCGTGGACTCAACCCGAATTATTTCATTATTCGCGCACCTCAAATCGATAGTCTTGCTCTTGCAATTTACAACCGCATCGTGCATGGTCAACCAATCCAAACCAAGAATAACATCGAACTCATCGAACGGCAAAAGCATTAAGTCCGCCGGAAAACAAGAACCTCGGAACACTAGGGGACTTTTCTTGCACACTTTGTTAACAAGCACGTAATGACCCAAGGGGTTTGACACCCGAATTACAAACTCAGTAGACTCAATAGGCAAAGTCTTCTTTGGATGCTAAGGTTTCACATATATATGAATGAGTAGAACCGGGGTCAATCAAAGCAATCACATTTGTATTGAAAAGAGTGAAAGTACCGGTAATAACATCCGGAGAGGCAGATCCTCGGCGTGCGGCGTATGGCATAAGTCCTAGCAGAGCACGAGCCTCGATCGATGGTAGCATCTCTAGATCCTCTCGACCGCCAATCGACATTGCCCATATTTCTAGGTGGCCTACCTCGGCAAATGGTAGCACCGGGTTTGCACTCGACTTACATTCATTCATGCATCCTCGGGCAATCCTTCATAAAGTGGTCGGCCGATCCACACTTATAGCAGGAGCGATCACGAAACCAACAGCTCCCGAATGCCATTTGCCACAATGTGGACACTCCGCCTCTCTCGGCGATCATTTCCACCATCTGGCGATCAAGTGACTCATGTGGTCACAGGGGTCGATCGCGTCCTCGTCTAGAAAAGCCCAAACGCCTCTAGACCGGCTCGCATCATCTCGAAATCTCTTCGATGCTTGTTGAAGAGACTTTCCGAGGACCTCTTCGAATTCTCCAATCCCACATCAGCTTTTTGTTTCTCCTTTCTAAGCTCTTCGACTTTACAAGCTCGCTCAACAAGTACTACGAACTCTCGTATCTCGAGAATGCCAACAAACATCCTTATATCATCATTCAGCCCATCCTCGAAGCGTTTACATAATAGCTTCGGATGAAATGCATTCTCGCGTCATCGGCTAAGCCTCACAAACTTTCGTTCAGTAGTCAGTAACGGACATAGAACCTTGCTTAAGATCAAGAAATTCCTCCGCTTTTGGTCGATGAATCTCGATCGATATACTTTTTTGAACTCGGTTTGAAAGAATTCCCAAGTCACTTGCTCTCTAGGCACCACGAAGTCGAGTACTCCACCAATAGTAGGCGGACTCGCGTAGCAAGGAGATGGTACACTTTAAGCACTCATCGGTGTACAGGATAGCTCATCAAGCACCGGATAGTGTTATCTAACCAAAATTCAGCGCTTCGGCATCATCATCATCCGTAGCTTTAAATTCAGTGGCCCCATGTTTTGAATCCTATCGACCGGGGCTTACTTGACCTTATTTGGTCACCACCGGAGGTATTGTAGGTGCGGGGTTGCATTTGTCGGGAATGGAGGTTGTGGAACAGTAGTGTTGGTTCGAATGTATTGATTAAACCATTCGCTCATCACACTATAAAAGGCTTGCCTAGCCTCGTCATTAGGATTGCTGGCCATAGGTTGAGAGTCCGTCGGCGCTGTCCCTTGCGCGGGCAGGCGCCACACTCTCCACATCATCAGCTATCGCTTCGGTTGGGATCGGGATCCATTGCTACAACAAACACAAAGTCGAATTGTCGTAATCATCACACTATCGATTCATCATTTAATGGCATGTATAGCTAGACCCCAAACACATCACGGTAGTCCTAGAATCGACTAAACCGTGGCTCTGATACCAATAAAATTGTAACACCCCAAACCCGAGACCATCGCCGGTGTCGAACCCGAGGGGTTAACAAGCCAAGTTCACATGTTTTTGCCCACCAATTTGACATTTCCAGTCAGGCTGGAAAACTGCGTCACTGTATTCTTAAAAATCATATCTCGAGTTTCAAAACTCGGAAACTGGTTTCGTAAATTTTCCCTGAATTTAGACTCATATATCCATCCATGGTTTTATTTCTAGGATTTTTTGTCAGGCCAATTGGTACAGTTTATTAGTTAAAGTTACCCATGTTACAGGGATCGACTGCTCTGACCTTCGTGCGGTATAACTTGAATATCTCTCTGTACAGGGCTTTAATGCTGGTGTCGTTTGTTTCTAATGAAACTAGACTCAAAATGGAATCTGTACATATAAGGTATGTCTCCTAATTATTTTTGGATAATTTATAGTGAATTTTTAAAGTTGCGACAGGGAACCCAGAAACCATTCTGGCCCTGTCTCACAATAGCTTTAATATCTCTTAACCTGTAACTCCTATGACCATTTCGTTTCTTCCATATGAAAATAGACTCATCAAGGTTCATTTACATAGCTTATTCACTATTTAAATCCATTCCTATGGATTTTGGTGATTTTCACATTCACGACACTGCAGCTGGCAGCATCTGTTTTAAGGTAGGACTTACCTATTTGGTAGTCTCCATGATTCAACTAGTCTTGCCATACATAGGTTCATATATGATCATTTTAACCATGCCAATGGCTGATCATATGGCCAACATTCCCATTTCCAAGCCATAGCCACATCATGACACCAAATATATACATACAACCCACAATTAGTCTAAGTTCATGCTTCCTTTTCGAGCCATTTTCGCATGGCCGTACATACTTACATTACAACATATTTAACAAACAAGGGTAGTCCTATACATGCCATCTCAAGTTCAACCAAAATTTATACCAAAATGGAGGCTTGATAGTGTGGATGACTTGACTTCAACGATCCCAAATCCGATTGCCTCGAGCGAAATCTAGAAAACCGAGAGCCAAAGCAACGGGTAAGCATTTTATGCTTAGTAAGTCTCAAGGAATATAATCAACTCTAATTACAGCAATACATTCACATAGCCAAATGCATCATTTCATTTGTACACATTCCTACTTCACACTTCATCATTATATAATTTCACAAAGTATCAATCAATTCAATAACTGAAATTCATTAGTCGATTGAGCGAATGTTGCTCAAACATGTCGACTTTCCAATACACATATAACGTACCTTATCCTTTGGGCTTTTCGAGTGTGCTAATTGAATTCATTACAGCAACCAACACTCACCTCCAGCCCCAGATTCTTGAATATAACCGGATATAATCACATGCACAAATGCCTTGGTCTTAGCCCGGATAAAATGTCTCGCACGAATGCCTTGGTCTTAGCCGGATGTAGCCACTAGCGCAATTGCCTTGGTCTTAACCGGATATAATTTCCAGCATAATTGTCTTCGGGATTTAGCCCGGATATCATTCAATTTCCCATGAACACATACATCAATTATCATTGGACATACATAATTCATTTTCGTTACTAAGGCTCAAACGCAATTATAGTCACAAGCATATTCGCCTTCGGGACTTAGCCCGGGTAGAATTCAAATACTCATGCATACACAATCAATAATCAATACACATCCATACTTTATTTCACACAATTCAAGTACGGTCACTTCTTGAGGACTTACCTCGGATGTTGTCGAACGGCTTTTTCGGCTATTCGATCACCTTTTCCTTCCCCTTGTCCAATTGTGGTCTTCTAAGCTCTTGAGCTAATTCAAACAAATTCAATTTATTAAAACCTCATTGTGCTAGCTTTTGGCGAATATGACAAGGAGTTTAAATGGTCATATGGCCACCCTTTAGCTTGAATACACAATGGTCATGCACATTTTATACTACATCAAGCAATTCAATACAATTTATTCGAGCATCAAGGAAATGCTAAGGCCTTCAATAGGCTACCCAAGGCCGAATATTCATGTACATGTTGAGGTCAATTTTGCACTTAATACCTCACAAAAACAGCATGCAATTTACTAATTAATGCTTTGCACATTGTGGCCCAAAACTTATAATATAGCATCAAGCACCTACATGTGTGCTAGGCGAATTGTGCTTGCAATTTCACAAGCATTCTTCCACATCTTCTTCTTTAAACCAATATATTCATCACTTAGTTCATAACCAAAACATAATGTGCAATCATATATATGCATATATGAGCATGGCGAATTTCAAGGTGTCCATAGCCATCCAAAACACAAATTTTAACTAACATGCAAGAAGCATGAATCATGCTCAAGAATGCATCATGGCGAATATGACAATCATGCTTCTTTTCAACTTCAATCATGATAAAACAAAAAGAAAGCTCAAAATCTTACTCATGAGTAGACAATCCATCATTGCATGCATCATCATCAAGTTTCACACTTAGCATGCAATGGCTTTATCACCATAACAACTTTGGCCAAATGCCATTTCCATGGCATAACAAAGATTTGAGCCATGGCTAACATGCACATCAAATTAGCAACCAAAACATGCATGAAACTCCCAACACAACCTCATACATACCTTACTCTTGATGCAAATTTAGCCAAATCACCTTCTAGATCTCTTCTAAACAAAGGAAATGAAGCAAAAATCCCTTCTTCCTCTTAGTATTTTTGGCCAAAAAGGAGAGAACAAGGATGAACAATTTTTTGTTTTCTCTTCTTGGTTGCACTAAGCAATGGGGGAATGCTACTCTCACACACATTTTTTTTCATTCTTTTCTTACCCATGCTTATTTGTTTATTATTTCTCCCTAATGCCCAACAAAACATGTTTCATGACATGTTTAGCCCATATCTCTTTGTCATGGCCGGCCATCACTTGTAAAAAGGGGAATTTGACATGCAAGTCCATTATTTTGCATGCATGCTTTAATTAGTCATCACACATTTCCCTATCGTACTTTCAAAGTTCACTACTAAGTCCTTTCTAGTGGAATTCACCTTTATAACACTAAATCAATCATCATAAAATGTCATACATGAGCACACACATATTATAGGCATCAAAATAAATTTTTAATTATTTTTATGCCTCGGTTTTGTGGTCCCGAAACCACATTCCGACTAGGGTCAATTTTGGGCTGTCACATTAAACCCTAGGTAACCTTGATTTGACAGATTTCAAATAACTCTGATTCAGCCATTCATCATAGTATAGACAACTATCAATGTCAGCTCCTTAAATCTTACACCGTTACAAAAAATTATATATATCTAACCATTTTAGTTCATCATGATGAATAACTTTACTATCTTGCAACTACATGGTTCTTTTCGATAACTTATTTAATTAATTCACAGATCTTACTCAACCCTTGACCTTGAGCATAGTAATACTTTACCTCAACTATACTTATTACAAAACTATTTGACTCATTCATATCTTACAAAAAATACATATATGTAAATCTTACTAAACATTCATGACAGATCACACCATTCAGGCCAAATAGAACATACCATCATTTCATATACTGCCATAGGTCATGACCTTATGGTTTTACATATACATTCATGCATCATGATATGCCATTTTGATTCTTATGTCGAAGGCTATGCCATGACTCATTCCTATAATATCATTTCATTTTCTTTGCTACCACGAGACTCAGCCTCATGGACTTGCACACACATCGTGTATCACGATTGGCCAATTCAATCATTAATTTACTAAAGGCTATGCCATGAGTGTTTTCCAGTTAAAGGATGTCATGGGTCAAAACTACATGGTGTTTCTTTTCGATTATGCTGTGACTTGCCAGTCTGGTTAGCAATAATTGCCCTACCAGAAGCTCCACAGAGAGAACCTAACCATGGTGTTCACTTACCCAAACTCTTCATATGCCAGATAATTTCTTACCTTTAGTTCTCGAATTCTGCTTAAATAATTATAGTAATATCAATCATTCATGACCTAACTTTATTCTTAAAATCTTATACATGTTACCTTCTTTCTGTATTTTACATGATTTTTTATTTGCATTTTGATCATGTTTATAAATATATTTTAATATGAACAATATGCATGTAAGATTCATAGTAGAGACTCACATTGAAACTCACTTACAACCCTTTGAACTCCAGATCCAAATACCTGACTTGCAATCAACAATAATCACTACTTAAAGAACATAGAAACATCATCAAAACCCATTCACATACATTTTACCATCTTCTTCTCAAACATTGACAACCTCATACAAAGCCCTTTTTTCTTTAATATTACTGTTCACCAAAGTTAATAGACTTATTCTTCGGGATTCCTCATGCATAACCAAAATACTCACCCAAGATATGATGAAATCTCCAACTTTAGATCTAATCTTCAGTTCTAGCTTAAAGATGGCAAATTGTATTTAACTTCCAGAGGAAGCTTACAATAACATCCTAATGGGAGGAAGAAGGAAAAACTCCCTTTTCTCCAACCCATTTAACTAATATATAATTACAGATAAGACCCATGTTCACATAGTGAAACTTGACACGTGTCACACTCTTTCAAAAATATTTTCATTAGTGGTTTACAGCTATAAATATAAATATAAATAAAAATCCAATATAGATAATATCTGGTTCCCTTACTAGAGGGTTCCAAATTACTACACTTATAATGCAACTAGTACAGTCACCCTAATAACATTGCGCGCTACGCCTTTGTCAAGTACTCCTGTCATAGTCATCTCTTTACTTGGTTGTTATCTCATTCCAACCAACATAATGATCGTCATTGTAAACTCTAATTTATATAGAGTTTTTATAGTTTTTTATGACACCTTTTTACTTAAAAAATTATGTAAACCTGAGTATTTGATAGTTAATTGGGTAAATTTTGTTCATATTATGATTGTAACACCCTTCACCCATATCCACTGCTGGAATAGGGTTACGGAGTGTTATCGGACTTACAAAACAATTAAACAACCATTTAACATACATAATATCATTTTATACATTCATCTTTCGAACTCAATCAATTTGTCCCTAATACAAGCCTACGAGGCATTAAACATACATTAGAAGTGGTTCGGGACTAAGCCGATAGCTCAAGAAATTTTTACGAACTTTGAATATTTTTCTCAAAACAGGGGACACATGCCCGTGTAGCATGGCCATATGAGCTACATGGGCATGTATCTCACACGGCTATCAGACACGCCTATGTCATAGGCCATGTGGACATTCGAAATGGGAGCATGGCCGTATCCTAGCCCGTGTCTGACCCCGTGTAACTCACTGACTTGGGTTACACGGCCAACACACATGCCCGTGTGCCCTAAGAATGGCCACACACACCCATGTGTAAGGCCGTGCCAAACCTGTAGGGTATACTGACTTATGCCACATAGCCAACTCACACGCTCGTGTGTGAGGCCATGTGGAGCATACTGACTTGATTTTTTAAACCACACTAAGGGACACACGGCCATGTAACATGATCGTGTGTCACACATAGCTGAGGCACACGGCCGTGTCTCTGCCCGTGTGGACAAAAACAGGCTATTTTCCAAGCCATTTAGCCACCCCAATTTGAACACAACTTCACCTACATATATGGCACCAAAACAAAACATAATATGCAACCCAAAACAACCAAATCAAGAATAATTCATACCATTTCATCTAAGCATTTCTTAGCCTAAACCATAATCACGAACATCCTCAATTCATCAACCATTTCCATTAAACATTAATCACATTCCAAAATGACATTAACACACCTATATACATACATCACCAACTAAACCAAATAAATGAAAATAAGCTATCACACATGGCTATATATACATGCCAAAACATAAACATTTACAATGCCAAATCTTATGGCCAATATCATAACTAAAACATAACCAAAATGACACAAAGTCCCTATACATGGCATACAACCCAAAACATAATTTAAAAGGTACCAAAGTGTCAAAAGATAGTATGATGAAGTCTCCCTCTGAGCTAGCTTTGAAATCACTATAAAATATGAAAAAACAACAAAGTAAGTAATATAGCTTAGTAAGCTCGCATGTTAACAATAACCAACTACCATCATTCATTAATCATTCAACTAGTAGAAAACAATATACAATAATTATATTAGAACTCAAAGCTATCAAATGATCATTAACATAACTTACCAAAAACTTATCAATTCCATAGTTTCCAAAATTCAATTCATTAGCGTACGTACCCCGTAACATCTTCTACCAACCTCAAAATCAATCACATCTTTCATTTACTCGTTGAACCATTTAGAATAGACGTCGGATACTCAAGGGTCTTAAACTATAAGTACCTATACCGTGGCCTGAAGCCAAATTAAGGTAACTTATCTGAAATTCTGATATCATGGCTTTAAGCCAAATCAACTGATATGCATGGCCTGAAGCCAAATCAGTTTATCTAGCACCTGAAGTGCCAAATCATGGCCCAAAGCCAACTCAAGATATCCCTAATGACATGTCACTAGCATCCTAAACTATTCCTAAGGTTCAACTGGGATTTGAACTGTCGAATCTTCGTCGAATCATTTTTGAACTTGTCCGTAATCATATAATCACAATTCATGCTATATCAAAAGCACATAAAATACGTTTGAAACAAAATTATAACATACAAACTCACCTCGGATGTTAAAATGACGAATCGAGTCAATTAGTCGATAACTTTATCTTTTCCTTGACCCAAATCCGTATTTCTCCTTTCTTGATCCAAATATATTTAAAATTAACTTATTTAATCATATATTCATTCAATTTAGTCCAAAACACACTTCAAAACACATTTACACTTTTGCCCCGCATATTTCACATTTTTAAAAATTTAGTCATTATTTCATAAAATCACAAATTGTTGAAATTCACAATAAACCCATGCTAGCCGAATTACCATAATGCCCCTAGTAGCCTATTTTTTTCATTTATTTCACAATTTAACCACTAAATTTACACATTTCTTAATTTAAACCCTATTTTGCATTTTCACTAAAAATCACTTAACAAAAATTGTTTAACTATCAACAACTATTCAAAATCTATCATCAAACTTCATAATTCATACATATTCATCAATGGCATCATTAAAAATCTTTAACAATTTTGTAAAATAGTCCCTAGGCTAGCTAGTACTAGATACAATGATGACAAAAACATAGAAATCATTCAAACCGAGCAAAAACAGACTTACAATTAGATCATGAAGTGGCTGGATATCACAATCCCTAAAATGGTTTTCTTCCTCTCTCAAATTTGGCAATAAGAAGATGAATAGCTTAAACTTATGTTTTGTTTTAATTAAATTAACCTTTATTTATAAATTTACAAATTTAAGCTTAAAATAAACTATTTAATAACATCCAATTTGTAACACCCCAAAGCCGGCCTAGACGTTATGGCTGAACCTGGCGTGTCCCATTGTAGTATTTTTTGAAAACCTTGTTTTCATTGAAAACCCTTCTTTAAAATAAAAACCTTGAATAAAATCCCAGCTTGTATTCGCTGCTTTCAAAGTGAGGTGTATTACAAAAAAACTATTCCTTCTTATATGATAATAATTACTTTGTAAAATCTCTTTTCAGTTGCGGAAGCTTTATTTAAAATAGATGATCTATGAAAACTTGTCATTTAAAAATTAAGTTGGGGAAACGTAGTATTTAAAAAAAAGTTATGGTTTAGGAAAAACAATGTTCTACTTTTAACAAATATAAAGCATAAAAATATTAATAATCCTAATTTGAAATAATAACTAGAGGAAAGGTCTTATTACACCCCAAATAAAAAAATAATTTAAAATTAAAATATTAAAAATTACATAAAAGACTAAGTCTAAACTTTTTGCTAGTTGGCCACCTCCGAGTCCCTCCATCCGTCGAACTGCCTACTGAGGATCACTTGAAAAATTTAAAAGGAGGGGGTGAGTTTCGAAAACTCAGTGTTTACAACCCTCAATGAGTATAAAGCAATCATCAGTCATTTTGGGCCCGAGCCCAATTCAATAACGGTGGCCTTTGGGCCTTAGCACATATTAGCCTCAGTTGGGCCGAAGCCCACATCGCAATAATATCACAATAATATCATACATGCAATGCTGTGCAACCCACCCAAATAATCCAACCGCTACACACCAACTCCATCCCCCGGTACACATCATGCGGGGATATAAATATCGACCCACCCATCCAATACACATCAATGGTAGCCCGGTTGCTGTACTACCTTCATTGTAGCAAGTTGCTAATCAAATATTAGGCTTAATAGCCATTGGTGGATCCACGGTCGTCAAGCAACCATGCAATCCTCATATACTTTCTTTGTTCCATAATTCCCAACCTATATGCAACCTAAACAGAATACCATATGAATGCAGAAGGTATACATGTAACATCCATAAATCTTACATTCAACACATAGGGGTATTTTAGTTATTTTTCGCCCTAGGGGCATTTCAGTAATTTCTCTTTACTATGGGTTTGTTACCTATCTCGGCCCGTTAACAAGTCCCCGTTGGCTAAAGTGAACATATACTATGTGCCAGGTAGGATTCCAGCAAAGAGGAGGTGAGTCGTTAAGACCACTTAAGTACAAAGCTCTCCCTAGATCCAATCCTAGACATGCATATACCTATTGCCACACTTTAACCCTATGACTTGTCCATAGTCACGATTAATTAATTAATTAAGTTTTATGTCTGTTTAAGCAGTTATCAGATACTAAGCCCAAAACCCCTTATAAAGCCCAAACAAGTCTACATACATGCATATGGCCCACTAGGCCCAATCTCATCCATATGACCCATTAGGCCCAAATCACATTCATATGCCCCATCCGTCCTGAATAAATTCCAAGCCATGTAACTAACATGACTAGTTCATCACTTATTACCAAATCAAGAAATTCGCTTATTTTGGGCCCACAGCCCATCGGGCCCATTTAGCCCATTCCAGCCCAGATGGCCTAAGTACGGCCCAGATCCATGAGATCGCTTATGGGGCCTCAGTCAACGTATCGATTTCCCCCTTACGAGTGTTCGCGCACTCGCAAGACTATCGTAGCCAGACTTTCGACTTTATATCAAGCTATCATAGGGTAGAAGTACACACCTTATCACCTGGAGTACTAAGTATTCATAATCACCCGAACCTATATTCAACATTATACTCCATTAGTCAAATCGCATTAATTCAAAATAAATCCACTATTTACTGAAGAACAACCTATACTTGCCTTAACTAGATTGATCGGCTGCGATCTGCCTATGTAACTCGAAAACTGACGTAGTCCCCCTTCTGCATCCAGGCGAAAAGTCCCTAACAGCTGACACCTTACGACGCTTAAACTTGGGAGCCTCTGTGACAGCTCTAATTTGACCCTAGTCGGGAAGTGGTTTTGAGACCATAAAACTGAGTCACAAAATTATTTAAATGCTCTTTTCTATGTTTATTATATGTGAAGTATCATGTGTGGAAGTATCATGTCTAAATTTTGTCATTTGAATGTGAAATTATGAAAAAGGACTTATGTGACAAAATTTAAGAATGTGTTAGGAAGAAATGAGGTAACCGGATAATGCATGGCTTATTAAAAGGGAGGACTTGCATGTCAAATTGTCCAATTTAAAGTTAGTGGCCGGCCATGATGATGATGATTTGTAATATATGCATTTTATATATATAAGAAATATAATTATTAAATGTTTTATAATAAACATAAGAAATTAATAAAAGAAAAGAAAGCCATACCTCCTTGCCTTGTTCTTGTCGAATATTTGAGAAAGAAAGAAGAAATATGCTTTGACAATTTCGGCAATGTAGCAAGCTAAAAATTTAAGGTAAATTTCATGTAGCTTTTGTTAATTTTTAATAGATGTGTGATCCTTATTTAATTAGTGTTAAAGCCCATGTTGAAATTTTGATTTCGGTTGAGGTATGTGCATTCGGTCATAGAGGAAATTGAATCAAATTTGGTTGTTTGTCTTAATTAAGGAGAGAAATTTATGAATCTATAATTATAAGTGACTAAATGGTAAAATAATGAGTTGGAGGGACTTGTATGTGAAGAGATGGCATTCGATTAAGAGTATCTTTGACAAATTTGGTTCTTGTTATTTTGCATGAACTTAGATTAATTTTTAAGGACTTGAAAATACTAAGGAATATTCAGATGAAGTGAAATAGATAGAATGTTGAGTAATTACATGTTAAGGATGTTAAGGCTTAATTGTTAATGTCTGAATTCTATAAAGGGGGCTGTTATGCGAATTAATTTTAAGTTGTGTTATTTTATATATATATAATATATAATCTATGGGGTAATGTTAAGTTGATCAATTGATCGATTAAATAGTTGCTTTACTTTAATTTAAGCTCAAGACCCAAAGAACCGAGATTTGGATCAGGAAAGGCGAAGTTAGCCGAGTAGTTAACACTATTGTACGAAGTTGTCGAGGTAAGTTCTTAAGTAATTTAAATTCAATTCGGTATGCTTAGAATTTAAATAAACATAGTAAGGTAAAATGCTTGATTATATAGATGTATAAATATAATGTGATGGATATATGTTTGGAGAAATGATTAAAGCCGAATGTGGCTAAATTATTAATCCGAAATAGACATAGAAATATAATGTGCTGCATGAATAAATAAATTGAGCCGAATGTGGCTATATTTTTTGAATTGAAATAGACATTGAGACAAGGTGCCGAAGGTATTTTCAAATGAAAGGATTGATGAAATTGATGTGTATCAAAGTAGTTGTGTTATGACTCAAACTATGTGTAATCTTAGCAATGAGCTAAGTAGTTAATGATTGTAACATAAGCTAAAAGCCTAGCAGGCATATTGCCAATGATATGATTCAGGTTATAATTCTAGCAGGCTACATGTTGGTATGATTTTTCGTGACTAAGAATTGATGTGTTATTAAACAAGTTAAAAATAGGTGTAAAGCCAAGTATGAGTTAAATTGTTATTAATTCGTAATATGGTACGCATGTGAATAGTTATGAGAATTTTTGTATGTAATTTATGATTGAATGATCGCTATAATTTAAATGATATTGATTTGGTATATTCAATTGAAGTATAAGTTATGAAAGTATGAAAGAACAGGTGAATTGTTTATCGAAATGTGATATTCGGGCCTCGGCCTAGCAAGCTTTAAGCTGGTGAATAATATTATCAGGCTTCGGGCGTAGCAGGCTATAATGCCGGTGAGATAATATTGGGCTTCGGGCCTAGTAGGCTATAATGCCGGTGAAATGATATCAGGCTTCAAGCCTAGCGGGCGAAATGCCGGTGAATGAGTTCAGACTTAAAGTCTAGCAGGCTTCGTGTCGGTGATAAATTCGGGTTTAAAACCTAGCAGGCGAAATGCTGGTGATTTGATAAAAGTCTAAGACTATGAGACCTTGTGTTAAATCGGCAATTGAATTTGTTCAATACATTAAGTTGGCCAAGTATGTGATATATACTTATACATGTTAGATCGATTGGAATTAAATCATGAATGTGAAATGAGAAGCATAGGTAAAGATGTCATATGTGTATGTGTGTATTCGGTCATGGTGAAAGGTTATATGAATTATGTGAAATACCATTTAGATATGAATGACGAAAGTAACTGTGGTTATGAAATGGTACAATGGTTGAATTTGGTTGAATTAAAGTTGACACTGAAGTATTTAAATGCCTATGTCATATATGTGAGTAAGGGTAAAACCATCGTAAATTATCGATAAGGGTGGGCTATGTGAGGAACTATCTTATAAGTACTAATTTGAACGGTTGTGTGAGAATCATTGAGCATGATGTATTGTATTAAGATTATGCTTAAGTGAAATTATAGATATGTGATGAAATTGATTGGTGATATACATGTTTAAATAATATGAATGCAAAGAATGTGTGAAAGAGTAAATTTGTAGTAAATCTGCTTGGGACAGCAACAATAACGTGATTTTGGAAAATCACCATAAATTTTAGGAGTTGAGTTAGAAGTTGAATAAATTATGTAATTAAAGCCTAATGAGTCTAGTTTCTTATAAAAGAAACCGTGTAAGCAAAAGAATTGCTGATAATGAGATATTTGAAGTGGCGTGGGACAGAGTCAAATGACTTCGAGGTCCCCTGTTCTGTTTTTATAAAACCATTATAATTTTTACAAAAATGGTTATAAGATACAATTTATATGATTATACTCCTTAATGAGTCTATTTTCAAATGAAATCAACAAGAACATATTTTAAATTCTGTACAATGAGAAATTTGATTCGTAGGGAAGAGTGGTCAGATTAGTCAAACAGTGAAATAGGGAAAACTTTAAGAAAACTCTGGTATTTATTGGCCAAACCAAAAATTCTGAAAATTTTATGGATAGAAGATATATGAGTTTATTTTCAGGGAAAATTAACGGAAATTGATTTGGAGTTTGGTAGCTCGAGTTATAAATAGTTTTGTGACTGTTTCTCAGGAAGTCAACTTGTAGTGAATTTGTGATTATGTTGTAAACATTGATAAAACTTGTTAATGAGTTGCTTATTGTTTTCTTATGAACTTACTAAGCGTAAAGCTTACTTCCCTTTTCTTTCCCATATTCCTTAGGGTTGCCAGATTAGCTCGGGTTGGAGGCCGTCAGAGATATTATCACATAGTCGAGTCTACGCTATCGGCGTAAGTAAATCTTAGTGTTTCGAGTCTATGGCATGTATAGGGTTGTAAAGTTGAGTATGTAATATTATGATTAAACCAAAGACTTTGTCTTGTTATTAAGGTAGTTTGATTATTCATATGCTTGTATGTTATTATCTCCTGTGATGTGGTTTATAGCATTTTTTTTTAGAATTTGAATTGTGATTCATTGTTGAGTAAGTAAATGATATAAGACTAAGATATTGGTAAATATTTAATAATGCTTCATGAATGTTTTGGGGCCTTGTAAGCCCGATTAAAGGATAATATATGCGTGTATGAAAAGTTTTCAAAAAATTTTACAGCCTGGTTTTATATAAATGGTTGAGTTTAAATCTGGTAGCACCTCGAACCCTATTCCAACGAGGGATATGGGCGAAGGGTGTTATAGCCTCTATCCCAACCTCTCTGCTAGAACCCCCCTTTTCCATCAACTACTACTTAGCCAGCGATCACACTCTTGAATGAGAGGGAGAAAGAGAAATAACTAGAGAAACCATAGGTTAACGAAAGTACTAGTATTGGAAAGGATAATGAAAAATCAGCTTTTAAGAGTGTAGAAATGAAAGAACTTAGAAATATTTAACAAAAGCTGAAGAAGATCTAATTCACTTATCGATCGCGAGATCGCTTGCCAACAAGAAATCAACCCCCAAAGTGTATGAATCAGCTCTTAAATTAAAAAGAAGCAACCGGCTAAGTTAAAGAAGGAAGAGGTTGATTTGATTAAAATAGTGAAGAAAAGATCAAGAGTTTGGCTTAAAGGAAAGAGGAGATGAAAGGTTTGAGATTACTCAGGAATTTGCAAAAAAAAAACAAAAGAGTCAAGAGGTTGGAAGAAATTTCCCCTAAGAATATGCGACTGAAGCACACAAAAAAAAAATGCCCTTACTTGCCCATACAACACACGTATATATACTAAAAAAATAATACAAACCTACACTCCCCAATCGACTTAAACTCGTCAAGTTAAATTCAAATTGCATTCAAATTGCTTCCACCGAATGGCAATCCTTCCTTACATTGCACAGGAAAATTTAATTCCTTTTTGCGCATGAAACTACTTGAACTCCAGCCCTCCAACTTTTCAACATGTTGCCGGCCACTGTACCGCCACGTATCTTGTGCTACCATTCGATCACAATTAACTATAAGGCTTATATGCCTAAGTCTTGCTTTCCTTAAAGAATAAAAATTTAAAACTTTGCCAGGCCTGGGATTCAAACCTACAACCTTTCAGATCCATAGCATCTTTCTCACCACTGCCTCCAGGTGTTCTTGTGCCATATTTCCACCAAACATATCTATAAAGCCTAAACACTAGCTTCCCTACTAATCATATGCGCAATAAAAGTTTTCGCCAAGGCCAGGACTTGAACCCTAGACTTCTTGCTTGCTACCAATGCCTTTTGCCACTAGGCCAAGTGTTTCCTTGTGTCAGATTTTACCAGGCGTTATTAATAAGCCTTCCCCCTAATTTTGCTAAAGCCCTGGATCGAACACAGGACTTTTTCCACACTACCAACCCTTCCTAAATCACTTAACAATTAAACTAAACATGCAATTATAAAATATTTAAACATATTTAAGTTATTTAAGCCGCCTTCTAACCGATCCCAAACTCAAGGCCTATTACTTCTTGGCCCAAAATTTAGGGTGTTACACATTTAATGTCCAAATATGTCCACTCATGTGTGAAATGGTTAGACTACAACATAATGACCTTCACTTTAATAAACCATAGCTACTAGACACCTTTGGCTATTAGAACTCAAGTTTTACGCTTTTCACGATTTAGTTCTATTTATCAAATTAACTATTCAAACGATAAAAGTTTCTTCACGAAACTTTCACACATACATACTATCATACTGCAAACACCTAAAATAATATTAAAATAATTTTACGACCTCATATTTGTGGTCCCGAAATCACTATTCTGATTTTACAAAAAAACGGGCTGTTACAACTCTCCCCCCTTAGGGATTTTCGTCACTAAAAATCTTACTAGTGAATAGGTTAAGGTACTATTTTCTCATAGCTTTCTCGTGGTCCCACATAGCCTCTTTGACACCGTGAACGTTTCCATAATGCTTTTACTAAAGCTATGTGTTTATTTTTTAGCTCCTTGATCTCTCAAGCTAAAATTCTGATCAGTTCTTCGTTGTATGTCATATCAGGTTAAATTTCAATCTCTAACGGAGAAATTACATGTGATGGATCAGATCTATATTGGTGCAACATCGATACGTGAAATACATTATGAATCTTTTCTAACTTCGAACGTAAAGCTAGTCGAAATGCCTCTGCCCTTATTCGTTCAATAATCTCATACGGCCCAATGAATCGTGGACTTAATGTGCCTTTGCGACCAAAACGATGCATTTTCTTCCACAGAGATACTTTCAAAAACACTTTATCATTGATTTGAAATTCAATATCTTTTCGTTTCAAATATGTGTATGATTTCTGATGATTTGAAGATGCTTTCAAACAATCGCGAATTACTTTCACTTTCTCTTTTGTTTCTCTAACCAAATCGACCCTATGAATCTGTTTCTCTCTAAGCTCTATCCAATACAATGTAGTTAGGCATTTGCGACCATATAAAGCATTCATACGGTGTCATCTTTATGCTCGATTGAAAACTATTATTCTATGCAAATTCAACCAGCGACAAATATTTCTCCCAATTGCCTTCGAATTCTAAAACACAACATCTGAGCATATCTTCAAGAATCTGAATTACTCTCTCAGATTGACCATTGGTTTGTGAATGAAAAGCTGTACTAAAATTCACCTTTGTACCCAGAGCTTCTTGTAATTTCTTCCAAAACTATGACGTAAGCCTCGGATCTCTATCCAAAATAATTGAAATTGGCACCCCATGCAATCTAACGATCTTAGCGATGTACAATTCAGCTAATTTGTTAAGTGAATAGTCAGTACGTACTGGAATGAAATGTGCTTATTTCGTTAATCCATCAACAACAACCCAAATAGAATCTTTCTTTTTTGGAGACAAAGGCAATCCCGGTACAAAATTCATCGTAACTTTTTCCTATTTCCACTCTAGTATCATCACCAGTTGAAGTAAACCTGAAGGTACTTGATGTTTAGCTTTAACTTGCTGACACACTAAACATCCTGTTACAAATTCAGAAATGTCTCGTTTCATACATGACCACAAATACAGTTATTTTAAATCATTGTACATTTTGGTACTTCTTGGATAAACTGATAAACAACCACTTTGTGCCTCGTGTAAAATTTTCTGAATCAACTCTGGATTTTTTGGTACACAGATTCTATCTCGAAACATCGAACAATCATCAGGTCCAATTTGGCACTTTGAATCACTAGTCGACTCTCATTGCACTCTTTTAGCTTGCAATTCACTATACGTTTCTAAGCTTTGCAAATTTGCTGAAGAGATACTAGTTTAGTCTTTAACTTAGCTAAAATCAAACCATCCTCAGATAATGTCAACTGTGTATTCATTTCTCTCAAAGTAACAATGATTTTCTACTCAAAGCATCTGCGACCACATTTTCTTTCCCCGGGTGATAATCAATTACTAACTCATAGTCTTTTAATAACTCGAGCCACCTCTGTTGTCACAAATTCAAATCTTTTTGAGTCATAATATATTTCATGCTTTTATGATCAGTAAAGATGTGACATTTTTCACCGTACAAATGATGACGCCAAATTTTCAATGCAAAAACTATAGTAGCCAATTCTAAATCATGCGTCAGAAATTTCTTTTCATGTGGTTTCAACTGTCTAGAAGCATAGGCTATCACTTTTCCTTCTAGCATCAATACGCAACCCAAACCATTCAATGACGCGTCACTGTAAATCACAAATTCTTTACCCGATTCAGGTTGAACCAACATTGGTGCCTCAGTTAACAATACTTTTAATTGATCAAAGCTTTGAAGACATTTCTCGGACTATTTAAACTTTACATATTTCTGTATCTGTTTTATCATCAGTGTAGAAATCATCGAGAACCCTTTAACAAAGCGTAGATAATAACCAGCCAATCCCAGAAAACTTATGACCTCGGATATATTTCTAGGTGGTTTCCAATCAATAACTACAGAAATCTTACTCGGATCAACTCGAATGCCATCCGTCGAGACAATATGTCCCAAAAATCTGATCTTCCCAGAGCCAAAACTCACACTTATTGAATTTAGCATACAGTTTCTTACCTCCCAAGGTTTGCAACACAATCCTCAAATGCTCGGCATGTTCAGACACATCTCGTGAATAGATCAGAATGTCGTCAATGAACACAACAACAAATCTGTTTAAATACAGTCTAAAAATCTGATTCATCAAATCTATAAAAATGGTAGGAACATTAGTTAGTCCAAAATGCATAGCAAGGAATTCATAATGTCTGTACCTCGTTCTGAATGCAGTTTTTGGTATGTCTGAGTTTTTAACTTGCAACTGATAATAACCATATCTTAAATCAATTATTGAAAACACTGTTTCACCTTTCAACTAATCAAACAAATCGTCTATTCTCGACAACAGATACTTGTTCTTTATTGTAACCTTGTTGAGCTGACGATAATCAATACACATTCTCATTGACTCGTCTTTCTTCTTTACGAACAATACAGGCGCACCTCAAGGTAAAAAACTAGGTCATGCAAAACCTCTATTCGTTAACTCTTGCAATTGAGCTTTCAACTCTTTTAACTCTGTCGGAGCCATTCTGTGCGGAGCTATAGATATTGGAAAAGTTCCTGGTACTAACTCAATGTCAAACTCAACCTCTCTGACTGGTGGCAACCCACGAAACTCTTTTGGAAATACATCCGAATATTCACAAACTATAGGCACCAATTTAATCTTCTTTTCAAACACTTTGGTATCAAAAACATATGCTAGGTACGCATCACAACCTTTTCTCACATATTTCTGAGCCGACATCGATGAAATCACTATCGGCAATCCACCCGACTCATCAGACTCAATCCGAAGAATTTCATTATTCAGACACTTCAATTCTATATTCTTTCATCTACAGTTCACAACATCATCATGTAGAGTCAACCAATCCATACCTAGAATCACATCGAACTCGTCAAATGGTAAAAACATTAAGTCAGCCGAAAACTAGTAACCTCGAGTCATTAAAGGACAATTCTTGCATACTTTGTCGACTAGAACATACTTGCCTAAAGGGTTCAATACTTTAATCATAAATTCAATAATTTCAATAGGTAATTTCTTACTAGACACTAAATTCTCACAAGCATGCGAATGTATCAATCTAGGATCAATTGAAGTAGTCACATTAGTGTTGTAAAGAGAAATTGTACTGGTAATAACATCAGGTGATGACGCTTCTTCATGCGCGCGAATAGCGTAGGCTCTGGCAGGTGCTCTAGCTTCAGATCTCACTGCAGAGTCCTTTTTCGCCCTTCGACTACCACTCACGTTTCCAACATTTCTTGGTGGTCTTCCTCTAGTCAACCTATTACTCGGTCTTACATTCTGAAGTTTATCTTTCTCAATCATCTCAAGACAGTCTTTAATAAAATGATCCAGCGAGCCATATTTGATACAAGTTTTAGTACTCATAGTCCAGCATTGACCAAAATATCTTTTCCCGCACTAATGACACTCGGGTTTGTTATTTCTCACACAGCCAACACTCGAGACAGAAGTAGCTTGAGCTTTAGAATTCACAAGTTGATTTCCACGATCTCTATTCTGGTATCCGACTGATGCATTCGATCAATTATAGAAATCTCAAAATTTCTTTGATAAAGAATGATAAGGTTTATTCATTAGTCTTTTTCTCGAAGCTCTAGCCTCTGAATCAGCTTTCTTCTTTTCTCGACTAAAGTCTTTAGCTTTACAAGCCCGGCCAACTAACACAATAAATTCTTTCAAATCTACTATCCCGACCAGAAGTTTAATATCTTCATTCAACCCATCAACAAACCGTTTGCATATAATCTCTTCTGTAGAAACATACTCCCGAGTGTACTTGCTCAATCGTACAAATTATCTCTCATACTCAGTTACGGTTATGTGGCCTTGTTTTAGTTCTAAAAACTCATTGTGCTTTTGATCTAGAAACCTTTGACTGATGTATTTCTTTTAGAACTTGGTCTGAAAGAATTCCCAGGTGACTCTCTCCCTCGACACCACCGATACTACTTATTCCACCACTGATACATGGTATGTCTCTAAAGGGATATAGCACACTTTACACATTCAACTCGCGTGCAAGAAAGCTCATCAAACACTCGAATCGTATTTTCAAGCCAAAAATCATCTCTGTCAAGGTCATGATCAACATTAGCTCTGATCTCTTCAACTCATGCTTACAGATCTTATCAACTGAAGGCTTGTTCAATCTTAAAAGCTCGACTCCTTGAGGAGCTATAAGAACTAGTTGGGGATTAGGAGGGGGTGGAGGTTGTTGAGCAGCCGGGTTCGTATGAATGTATTAAGTGAACCACTCGTTCTTCATTTCGAAAAAGGCTTCTTTAGCCTCTCCTCTTGACTGCCTGTTATGAGTCTAGAATTAGACGGTGCTATCCCTTGAATGGGAACGGGCACATTACTCTCAACCTTATCAGCTATAGCTCAATTTGGATCCATTTACTATATGAAAACACATTTTAAAATGTCAAGAGTCACCACACTTCACAGTTTTTATTTGACATGTATGGCTAGACTCTCACACATGCTACGTTAGTCCTAGAATCGACTAAACCATAGCTCTGATACCAATAAATGTAACACCCCTCACCCATATTCAATGTAGGAATAAGGTTACGGAGTGTTACTAGACTTATGAAACAATTAAGCAACCATTTAACATACATAATATCATTTCATACATTCATCATTCAAACTCAATCAAATTATTCCTAATACGAGCCTACGAGGCCCTAAACATAGATTAGAAGTTGTTTAGGACTAAACCTATAGCTTAAGAAATTTTTATGAACTTTATATATTTTTCTCAAGAACAGGTGACACACACTCGTGTAGTCAAGCCGTGTGTCTCACACGGACATCAGACACACTCCTGTCACAGGCCATGTGGATATTCGAAATGGGAGTACATGGCCATGTCCCAGCCCGTGTCTGACCCCGTGTAACTCATTGACTTGGGTCACACTGCCAAGACAGACACTCGTGTGCCCTAAGAATGGCCACACATGCCCTTGTGCCAGGTCGTTCCAAACCTGTTGGGTATCCTGACTTATGCCACATGACCAAGTCAGATGCCCGTGTGTGAGGTCGTGTAGAGCATACAGACTTGATTTCTAAAACCACACCAAGGGACACACGACCGTGTAACATGACCGTTGTCACACACGGTTGAGACACACGTCCGTGTCTTTGCCAGTGTGGACAAAAATAGGCTATTTATCAAGCCTTTTAGCCACCCCAATTTGAACACAACTTCACCCACACATATGGCACCAAAAAAAAACATAATATGCAACCCAAAACAACCAAATCAAACATAATTCATACCATTTCATCTAAGCATTTCTTACCCTAAACCACAATTGAAAATATCATCAATTCGTCAACCATTTCCATCAAACATTAATCACGTTCTAAAATGACATTAGTATACCTATATACATACATCACCAACCAAACCAAATAAACCATCACACATGGCTATATATACATGCTAAAATGACTCAAGGTCCCTATACATGCCATACGACCCAAAACATAGTTTCAAATGTACCAAAGTGTTAGAAGATAGTGTGATGAAGTCTTCGACGATCCCCGAGTCTGAGCTAGCTTTGAAATCACTATAAAACATGGAAAAACAACAAAGTAAGTAAATAGCTTAGTAAGCTCATATGTTAACAATAACCAACTATCATCATTCATTAATCATTCAAATAGTAGAAAACAATATACAATAATTATATTATATCTTAAAGCTATCAAATGATCATTCACAAAACTTACCAAAAACTTATCAATTCCATAGTTTCCAAAATTCAATTCATTAGCGTACGTACCTTGTAACATCTCGTCCCAACCTCAAACCCAATCACACCTTTCATTTACCTGTTGAACCATTCAGACTAGAAGTCGGATACTCAAGTGTCTTACAAAATAAATATCTATACCATGGCCCAAAGCCAAATCAAGGTAACTTATCCGAAAGTCTGATATCATGGCCCAAAGCCAAATCAGCCGATATGCATGGCCCAAAGCCAAATCGGTTTATCTCGCAACCAAAGTGCCAAATCATGGCCCGAAGCCAACTCAAGATATCCCTAATGACATGTCACTAGCATCCTAAACAATTCCCTAAGTTCAATTGGGATTCGAACTGTCGAATCTTCGTCGAATCATTTTCGAACTTGTCCGTAATCACATAATCACAATTCATGCTATATCAAAGCACATAAAATACGTTTGAAACAAAATTATAACATACGAACTTACCTCGGATGTTAAAATGACGAATCAAGTCGATTAGTCGATAACTTTATCTTTTTCCTGATCCAAATCCGTATTTCTCCTTTCTTGATCTAAATATTTTTAAAATTAACTTATTTAATCATATTCATTCAATTTAGTCCAAAACACACTTCAAAATACATTTACACTTTTGCCCCACATATTTCACATATTTCATAATTTAGTCCTTATTTCATAAAATCACAAATTGCTGAAATTCACAATAAACCCATGCTAGCCGAATTACCATAATGCCCTTAGCAGCCCATAGTTTTCATTTATTTCACCTTTTAACCACTAACTTTACACATTTCTCAATTTAATCCCTATTTTGCATTTTCATTAAAAATCACTTAACAAAACTTGTTTAACTATCAAGAACTATTCAAAATATATCATCAAACTTCATAACTCGTACATATTCATTAATGGCATCATTCAAATCTTTAACAATTTTTCAAAATAGTCCCTAGGCTAGCTAGTACTAGATGCACCGATCACAAAAACATAGAAATCATTAAAAACTGAGCAAAAAGGGACGTACAATTAGATCATGAAGTGGCCAAATATCACAAGCCCTAAAATGGTTTTCTTCCTCTCTCAAATTTGGCAATAAGAAGATGAATGGCTTAAAATTATGTTTTGTTTTAATTAAATTAACCTTTATTTATAAATTTGTAAATTTAACCTTAATATAAACCATTTAATAACATCCATTTAATGTCCAAATATGTCCACTCATGTGTCAAATGGTCAAATTACAACATAAGGACCTTCACTTTAATAAACCATAGCTATTAGACACCTTTAGCTGTTAGAACTCAAGTTTTACGCTTTACACAATTTAGTCCTTTTTATCAAATTAACTATTCAAACGATAAAAATTTCTTCACGAAACTTTCACACATACATACTATCATGCTGTAAACACTTAAAATAATATTAAAATAATTTTACGACCTCAGATTTGTGGTCCCGAAACCACTATTCTGATTTGACTGGAAACGGGCTGTTACAACGATATTGGGCATGATTTAATAAAATATGCAATTTTATGATTTTATGTATTAATTTTTTGCATAATTTAATTAATTCATGCTACATATTAATTTTCCTCTATTTTAATGTTGTGGGACCATGAAGTTGATAATGCATGAAGCTCATTTTAATTTTGCATGAAAATGAGACTATTTCTACCCTTGTTAGACGACAAGAGTATGCAATTTGGGTCATGAAGGTGTCACTTTGATCGAATTTAAGTTGGTTTAATTGAAGAACAAGTTTGACAATTAATTGGGTCACAAAACTATCCAAGTAAGGGGGAAAGAAACCCAATTCGGCAAGGGCATATGAGCAACCCAAAATACACTTTCGGGAGATTTATTTTGAGGTCCCTACACTTGTAAAATAATTAAAAATCAGCACGCCATTTTCACCCTTGAAACTGTCCACCTTGCTTGATTCAATCATGATTTCATGCATGAATCAAGCAACCAACAACCTCCCATCTCCATAATTTATGGCTAGCAATGGGAAAGAGAAACCTAAGGAGTTTCAAATCTATATTTAGTAAGCCTACTAGCCATCCCTCAAGTATAAATACAACCCTTTACATCCCTCACAAATCACCCCTCATTCTTCACTTCACATTCTCTTTTCTCATTTCATTTTTTTTCTCTCTTTCATGCATAACCATCCCTATTTTCCCTTTCCCTTAGCTATCAATTCCTTGAGAAAACACTCTCTTGGCCAGCCACCTTGAGGAGCACTTTGTGAAGGAGGAAACACGAGGATTGGAAGAAGCCACTACAATAAATTTCTGGAGAACTACCAAATCAATCAAAGTTTATTCTTCGTATTACTTTTAATGTTAATCATGTTCACAATTTGTGTTGTTGTGTTTCCATAAAAAATGGTAGCTTAATTTTGTTTAGCTAGAATGATTACATCAATTTGATGAAGTTCTTTTGATTCATGTTCATGGTGTTTTATGCCTCAATCATTCATGCTTTCAATAAAAATCATGCATGTATTTCATTCATTAAATATGATTGAATGCATTAGAATTAGTTGCTTAATCCAAACCAAGTCGTCACTAATAGACACAATAATTGAAAGGTGCATGCTTAATTTATATCTAACCCAAAATAAATTTAAGGTTCGTAATAACTTGAACGAGCTCTATTACCTTGCATAGCTTTTAGGTCTATGTGATTAAATTGTTTCAAACTGACCCAGCCTTGTTACTTCACATGAATTTTAAGAAACCCTTAATTAAATATGATCATGGTAGTATGCATGTTTTTCTAAGTAAAAGGTTCTTAAAGTACTTAAAATTGGTTTCAAGTTCATGAAATCGAGTTGCCATGGAATATTTTCTGGAACATTGTGAATATGATGAAAATGAACCAAGTCAAGTCATGTGATTATTCTAGCCTATTCATGTTATCATTGTTGAAATAATGTGTAACACCCCTAACTCGGCCTAGACGTTATGACCGTATCCGACGTGCCACATCAAAACGTTAAAACATTTTTCCATTCTTAGTCCAAAAAATCGTACTTGATGTTCAAAGGATTAATTCATTAAGGGTTAAAGTGAATGGAAACTGTACACCAGGTAGGAAACCAGAAAAGAAGAGGTGAGTCCATCGGACTGCTTAAGTACCAAGCTCTTTCGGATCCAGTCCTAGACATGCACACTGCCATTGCCACACTCTAACATCGTGTATTCCTTTAGGCTACCATTGTAATTATGTTCATTTTAAAATAAAACATATTTAATTTTGGGAAACGTTATCATAGTAGAAGCCTTGTTCGAGATCGTGTTACTTTGAAATCAATTTATGTTTTTGAAAAGGAACCCTAGATCTAGCCCATTTTGATAGTTAATATAAATTAAGTTCATCATAATAAAATATAAACCAAACCCATAAAAAAATAATAGAGCGGCCTTATTACATAATAGAACCCAAATCATCAAAGTAAATGAAAAATGAAGTCCAATTCACCAGAAGAAAACCATAGTGCAGAACTAGTGGCCACTCCGAATCCCTCGCAGCTCCAAGCCCACTATGGTTGGGGATTACTTGCATGGATGAAAATAGGGGATGAGTTTGGGGAAACTCAGTGTGTAAAATTAACCCAACCATAGCCCATATCAGCTTAACCCACGAAAACAGAATAAATCGGCCTTAGCCCGAACAAAATCTGAAATTAAGCCCATAGGCCCATAACAGATCAGATCAGATATTTCATGTATATGCAAAACCCAACCCATAACCAACCACATCCACCCCCTTACCCACCTTTCACCATGTGGGAAGACTACTCGACCCACCCAACCGCTACACGCCTCAGAAATATGCAAAGCATGGTCGCTGAGCAGAATAATGTGACAGAGTCACAGATCTGAATAATCGTGGCGAGCCACCGAATAGAAATATGTGGCGAGCCACCAGATCAGATAATTGTGGCATAGCCACCAGGACGCTTCCTCCAAAATATAACCCATGTCCCCATGCAACAAAGATTCATTCATGGCATACAACATACAGATTTAAATTCACATGCTTTTCAGACAAAATTAACCCTAGGGGCATATCGGTCATTTACACCTAGGGGTATCATGCTAATTTTCCATACATAAGGGTATTATAGTAATTTAGCTTCTCTTAGGGTTTTCATGCATATCCTAACCATTTATGTACCATCAGAGCACTTACCGCGCATACTTACCTGAATTAGGCCCGTTGGCCCAAGAACCCGATTTTTGGCCCATTAAGCCCAAATTATCAAAATGCACGAAATCGCGCGTACTGCAGTTTGTTACTTTAGATTACCAAATATACAAACCCAGCTATCTTGCAAGCATTCACACACTCGCAAATTCCCAAAATACTGACTTTTTGGCATTTCGGCTTTTTGACTTTTGCCAATCTAGTCTATGAGAGGGTGTCAGTTACACACCTGTTTTATGACGATTTGCTGACGAGATCCATGCACGAACTACCTACAATCATACTACTACATGTTAATCTAACTACCGAAACAAACTACATATTAACTCCTTACCAATTTCGGCCAATAACACCTTAGGCCTTAGCGTTCCTACCTTTGCCGAAAGTAGCGTCTCGATCCAGATCCGTTCGCTCCACTTGTCCAAGCCCTTGATCAACAGCCTCTTAATCACACTATTACCAAAATAATAATGTTATCACAACCCCATTAGGGCTACAAGTCCAAATCAACAACCTCCCTAACTTTTAAGGATTCCGACTTTTCTTAAAATACGAATGATAGACTAAGTTGGAAAGACTTACCACCGATTCTTTCAGTCAACGTCCCCTCTTAGTTCCTACTTGATTCTGATGCAGCTCTAAGCCCTCAAATGATAACAAAAGTCGAGCCTTCAGTGATCTCAGTATTCGGTTATGTCCCTAGGATAGTGTGGGATTTTCGGCTTTTTTTTGCAATAGTGTAGAGAAAGATAAAATATGAGGGTTTTACTGTGGTATTGTCGACAGAAACTTGGGGTTTAGAGGATAAGAGAATTGACCAAAGATGATGAGAGAAATTAAGAGAATTGGCTAGGGAAATCGGTATAAGAGGAATCAAGTTTTCGAGATTTCGGGATTTGAGGCAATCGACTATAGTTTTAAAAATAATGGAAGGAAAGTGGTATAGAGTAAGGTGGTTGAAGGATTCGGCTATGGGGAACAGAAGAAGAAAAGAATAACAAATGGAGAGAAAAATAAAAATAAAAGGAGAGGAAGAGTGATCAGAAAACGGCTCATTTACCCCCTTGTGCCGAATTTATACAAGCACTACCCTAGCCGAATTTCCCATGTTAAAGTCCCTTGGCCGGCCACCTCTTGTTCCTTGATCAGCTCCTAGATTTCCTCCCTTATCTTTATCCTTACTCAATCCCTTATCATCTTAAACTCTCCTAATGAGTTCCTCCTTGAATTCCATCACCTCCCCTTTTTGTGCACAAAAAAATAAACACCTTATTTGCTTGTCTTGCGGCTCGAACCTGGGCTCTTCCTACCCTTCTACACGCCACTTTTATAGCCTTTCCAGTGGCCCCACATGCCACTTTGCCACTTGCTTCCTTATGTCTTATTTTACCCAAATAATATTTAAGACCCCTGTTAACCAGAACCCCTTTTTCCTCTTATGGATTAAAATCACACAAAGTTACTGGATTTCAGCTTAAGCTTGGGCCTTCTAGAGTCACCCTATCATAAATAAACCTTCATCAAGCAGACAGAACACAAAATTCTAAATTTTACCAAACAATCACAGAATTCCCGAAAATTGGGGCATTACATATTGCAAATTTGCTGCTAAATCCATCTCATCCATTTTCACTATTCATTTCATTTTCATTTAGGTTAACTTGCATTAGGGATAACTTTACATCTAATCATTTATTTTTTCTAACACTCAAAATTATTGTGTTTTTTTACCAAATTGTTAATATTAATTTTGCAAAATATTGATTAACATATATAGTTGGTGTGAAGACGATAACTCTTATACTTACTTATTACTTGATAATGACTGTGCATAATTGCAATTTAAGTCCCCAAGCCATTTACTAATTAAAAATCTATAACGATTAGACTTTACAATTTAGTCCTTATGCCTTATTTAATCACAATTTTGACTAAATTGGCTATCCAAATTCCAATTCATCAATCCTTGAACTCTGTAATTATTCTTAGTAAATATTTTCAGGCTTAGTTTATAGAAATGGGATCCCAAAACCACCTTTTGGACACCAATAGAAATTAAGTCGTTATAAAACACCTTAAAACCATACTTAAAAATCATCTAATCTATCATACCCCAAATATCTGAATCGATAAATTAGAGTGTTTTGACCAAATAGGATTGGAATGGAACTTAGTGACCATGTGTATTACCCATGTTTTGGTCTAGTTATGATTTTAACCCTTTTTGCGAACCACTTCACGGTTCCTTTATCGTCCCGCTGTTGCTTTGTGAGCTTTCTAGTTAGCGAGTTCATTAGTCTGTGAGCTAATTAGTCAGTGAGCTCGTTAGTTCTGAGCTCATCAGTTGCCTTAACACATCGTGGTGTGTGTGACATGTTTCAAGGCACATGTTAAGCTTGGGAAGGGAAACGTGTCATCATGCATGGCACCTAGTGCCCTTGACAATAGTCAATGGTTAATGGATTTATGTGTGCATGTGTTATGATTGGTGGCCGACTGAGAGCATTAATTTGTTAAATTATTTTATTTTTAATTTATTGCAAGAGTGGGATAGGAAGGGACAAGAGAAGTAAGGGAGAGAATTTCATTATCTTTCTTTGTTTTCCTTTTTGGTTGTTTTTTATTGGAAGAGGTGAAGATATCTTCAATTGCATGTCAGAGGAACTATGGTTTTTGGTTGTTAAGTAAACAATGGGTATTTGATAAATAATAAAGGAAAAAAATAAAGTAATGGTCAATATGACAAGTTTACGGTAAGTGAAAGGAAATGATAATGACTATATTGAATAAGATTTAATTAGAATTTTTAATGTTATTAATTTTTGAACTTATGTAATGTAACATTAATGTACATTATTTATACTTGTTTAGAGAAAAGGTAGTATTGAATCTTCTTGTACTTATAAAGCTTTCACAATTTAACACGTTGGTAAAAGATTTATTTGAAGTGTTACATCAAGGATTTTGGTTCCAACACATCTCAAGATTGCAAGTACGTATATATTTTATGGTATTAGTTATGGCATGTACATAGATATTTTGAGGTCTATTTATAAGGACTTTTGAGAAAAATGTTTATAGAAGTGAAATAGAGTGATGGTTAATGAATTTCATTGGACATGTCTTACACATATGATAAATAATATGATAATTATATGGTATTACATGGTCTATGAGTCTTGATTAATGTTTAAATTTATTATGGACAATTGAGACATGCGAAATGTTTCTCGAGACATAAAAAGTTCGAAGCTAAAAATTTACAATAACTAAGCCATGTCACGAGACCTAAAAAATTTGTCTCGAGACAAAAGACCAAGTGTTGTGAGATTTGTACTCATATATCTCGAGACAGGATAACTTCAAAGCCAATTTTTATGGTGTCAAAGCAGTGTCTCAAGACATTCATGTATTGGTCTCAAGACATACAAACCAATAATTGATAATTTTAATTGGGCTAAAGGGACCCGAAACAACTTTGATAGGCAATTAATTAAAATTTAATATTATCCAGTTATGTCCTTAAAAGTGTAATGTGACCTTGATAAAATTCTAATTTCTAAGTATTTGATATTGTAAAAGAGAGTTCAGTGTTAAATGTAACATTCGTTGCTCGAGTTTTCTCGGGTAAAGGTTGTTACATTTGTTTTAGTATCAAAGTCTAGGTTATCCTACTTTAGAATCACGAATGTGTCTATAAGTACATATCGTATAGGGTAAATTGATGTAATGAGATGTGACACAAAGGTTAAAAGTATTGATAAGTGTGAAGATATGAACCATTACTAATGAGAAAATAAATTTAAACTAACTAGTGATGAAACAAGTGAAGTATATATAAGTGATATATATATAGATAAATATTGAAACTTGATAGTGAACATTTGACAAAAAATTATTCTTTGTTATAGATATTGGTAGAAATGGCAGTAAATTTGATATTTTTTGATGTGATAATGACCTAAAACAGTAAGAAGAAGTTGATAGGATGATGAGAGAAGTACAAGATTATACAATAAAACTTGAAGAAGACTTTGTTCAACACGTTATTACTATAAATCAAAAGATGTGGAAAGTGATATGGAAGGGTCATGAATTGATTAGAAAGAACAATGTGCAATACTCGACCATTAGAGGGACATTAATAGAACATGAACAGCAAATGATTTTGGACCAACTTCGGGAGGTATCAACACCATGAAACAATTCGAATTTAGTTATACATTATGTGAATTACATATATTTTATGGAGCAAAGAAAATGGCAAGACTAAATGTTGGTTCACGAAAATTGTTTAGGAAATAAAATACTTTTGAAATGCTATGGATGCATAAATTAATTAATAGGAAATTATCAAGAGAACTTATATATTCTATGCCCATTATAAAAATGGAAAAGGAAGAAGACCCAGAAAAGTTTCTAAATTGGACTGTAGAACATGAATTTGAAGAGAATTTAGGATTTAATATAGATAATTTTTCTAAGGAAGATACAGAATCTGAAATAGAAGAATACACAAAAATGAGTTCAAGTGAGCAAAAGTCAAGATAATGTAAAGTTAGAGACTAAATGGGGTAAAAGAGAATGAGTAAATATAGTTGTACATATATGAATGAAATTTAGAAATTTAGATTCTAAGAATGAAAAATTTTATATATTGTAATGTTAGTTTTGCAAAAGAATAAGATGATAGAAGTTTTGATTATAAAAATTGGAGAATGAGTTTTGAAGAAAAGAGTATAGAAGGAAATAAAGATATTAGTTAAATTAAGACTCATCATCAAGAAGAAAATAAGATAAAAGAAAATTTATTGAATGAATAAATTGATATTAGAATAAGTCTAGAAGATTAGCAATATTGAAGATTAGTGAATCCTTAAGGGATAAAGGAAATAATTGAAATAAAAGTTGGAAGCTGAAAACCATAAAGTGAAAGAGGAAATTGTGATAAGTACAGTTTCCTCAGGGAGTCTATTGGCAGTGGAAAGACCAGTGGATTCTAGAGAATAATGTTGGATTCTAGTGCCCTAAGTGTAGTATTTTCATCTATGTCTACTTGTAATTTTTTTGAATAGATTAGTTAATAAAAATACTCATGAATTACATTAATACTTTGTATATTGTCCTCACACAATTTTTGCATACAAGGAAAAATGGAATCTAATGTTGCTCACTAGTTGTCTAATGTTTAACTAATATTAAGTGGTATTATGTGGTCAGATCGTAAAACAAAAATACAACTTGTATTAGTAGACCAACCTAAACATGTCCTTAGTCTAATCAGAAATGAGCAAATTGATTAAATGACTAATATTTCATCTATCGACTCCAATTAGGGAGATGTCTTGTCTTAGTCATTGGAGCGGATGACTCTTAAAAGATAGAGACATAAACGTGACTGACTGGACTAGTAGTACAATAGTTAGGACTAAGCAGAATAGATCCTAAACTTTTTTATGGACTTATTCACTTGTGATGTTCATAGTGTGACGTACTTAAATCTGGGTGGATGGGGGACTATGTATCGTGACTCATACAATTTGATTTAAGTAAAAGCCTGAATTTGAATAGATAAGGAACCGAAAACTATTGCACTGGGTGTACGACTTCTACAATACACAACTTCATTTACGATAGTGGAATACATAGCCTAAACATTGGTAAATGATATCCTCTTATTGGCATTACGTGGTTGATGAAAAGTAAACATAGCCACAGGTTATTCGTATGTGTGATGCATGACTTGATTACAATTTAATAGTAATTGGCTTTTCATGAAAGAGATGTAATGGTTACCTTAAGATAAAATAGGATTATTTTAGGAGAGCAAATGTTATCCCAAAGAGATTAAGGGTATCCTATGAGGATAACACACTTATGGCAAGGTCACTGGACGAGCACCGAGTAGATGTGTAACATCCTAAAATTGGGCTTAGGAGATTTAGGGGTATTTTAGGAATTTTAGCCTTAGAGAGTTCGAAATTTTGTGACATGGTTTATTGGTAATGTTTTTTACTATGGTTTATAGAAAATTAAATCAATTTATGAAAATGAGTTTTAAATACCTTTAATTTTGAAAATTGGATTGAATTATAAAAGAGTCAAGATTGTGAGATTTTAAGAGGCAATTGGACCAGATTTTAAAATCCAACCTAAAACCCCCATTTATTGTTTTATTTTCACGTTAGTCTTCTTCTTCTCTCATACTTTTGTCGTCTTTCTCTAAACTCTCCCAATCAATTTTGAATTTCAAATCCTTATTTCTTTTGATTTCTATCATCTCTTAAGCTATAAATCTCCATAGAAGTTAAGAAAAATATCCAAAAATATCATTGATTTCTCCATTGTCAAGCTTATGAGTTTTTCAAGTTTTATATCATACACTTGGTTTTTCATCATCTAAGGTAACAATTCAACTCTTAAATAGTTTTAAATGTTATTTAGTCTTTAAAACTAAGTTTTTAGCCATTAAATTGCATATTTTGAATAAAAGTAAAAAATTGGGTCGTTAATGGTAGATTTCGAGATTTTGGGTAAAAACATGGTTTCAAAGTGTTTTCCAATTAGTTTTAACATTATTAAGAGGTTTCTAAACTTATTTTGAAGTTTCATTAAAGAATTCTTGAGGTTTAATTAATTCTCAAAAAAATAGCCATAAAACATGTCGAAAAAGCCAATACTATGAATTGAGTATTTTATTGTAGTTTAAAATTTGGGAATTATTTGGAGGTGAATTATAAGATGAACGGAATTGGTTTTAGGTGAAAATATTGAGTATAGACTAAGTTATTTGAGTTTTAAGTTGGCTATGTTAAAGGTTTCGGTTACATGAGAACTTAGTTTAGGCTTATGTTTTTGATTGCTTGTGGTAAGTCCTTAGATGATTTTTTAATGTATTGTTGTGTGATTATTGTGTTGAAGCTTCAGATTCACTAGAACCATCTACAAGTTAGAAAAGGCTAGTTTGAGCTTTCGGCTTTTTAGTGAAAGCATATTTGTTAGTGTCTGGAATAATTGCTTGTGGACATGATTCAATTTATTATTTGGAAATTTAGTAGTAGCCTAAACCCCTTACTCTAAATTTTGAGTGTAAGATTTCTCATACCTATATTATCTTGTGAACTGCACCACCCCTAACCCGTATCCATCACTGGAACAGGTTTACAGAGCATTATTATAAAAACAAAACTTAAAATCATCTATTTTAAAAATATTTCGTAAATCAAACACATGCATATTGTCCCTTATTAGAGCCATCGAGGCTTTAGAAACACTTTAAAAATGATTTAGGACTAAATTAGAAACATATGAAACTTTAAGAAAAAACTTAGAAAATTTAAACTATAGGGGTCACACGGCCGTATGGCCAGGCCGTGTGACTCAGACGGCTAAGACACACGCCTGTGTCTTAGATTGTGTAACTTCCTAACTTACTACCCTTTGAAACTTACAGAGGACACACGACTGTGTTGCATGGCCATGTGTCACACACGACTGAGACACACGCCAGTGTCTTAGGCCGTGTGGACAAGAAATAGGCCAAATTCAAGCCATTTCTTTCACCCAATTCAAGTACACACCTACGAGTCATTTCCACACACAATAAGGCATTAAAACATACCTAAAACATGCATAATAAGACCAATTCGAATGACCAAATTTCATTCAACCAATATGTCATATAAGGCATCTCAAAAGAAAGCATTGAATTTAACCAAACATATGCATAGTTGGTCACCTTGCTACCATTTTAAAACATATCATAATTGACTTATACTGTAACACCCCTCACCTGTATTCAACGTTGGAATAAGGTTACGGAGCATTACCTAACTTATAAAATATTTAAACATTCAATTCACATATAATTTCATATTTCATGCAAACATTATTCGAACTCAAGCATAATATCCCTATAACGAGCTTATGATGCCCTAAACATGCTTTAGCAGTGGTTCGGGACTAAATTGATAAGTTAGGAAACTTTCATGAAACCTTGAAAAATTTTTTCAAAATAGGGGACACACACCCGTATGGCCCTACCGTGTCTATTACACGGCTAACAGACACACCAGTGTCATAGGCCATGTGGACATTTGAAATGGGAGAACATGGCCGCGTCCTAGCCCATGTCCAACCCTGTATAACTCTCTGACTTGGGTCACATGGCCAACACACACGCCTGTGTGCTGTAACACCCCGTACCCGAGACCGTTACCGGAGTCGAACACGAGGTGCTAACCGACTAATTCATTTACTCTCGTAGTCCAATTAAAAATTTTTCCAGACGACTGGCTAACTGCATCACTGTCACCTTAAAAATCATAACTTGAGTTCCACAACTCGAAAATCAGATTTGTAATTTTTCCCTGAAACTAGACTCATATGTCTATCTACATATTTTTTCTTAGAATTTTTGGTCTGGCCAATTAGTACAGTTTATTAGTTAAATTCTCCCCTATTCTAGGGTTCGACTACACTGACCTTCATGTATTACGAATGGGATATCTCCATGTACAGGGCCTAAATACTGACGCCGTTTGCTTCTATAGAAACTAGACTCAAAGAGGAATCTATACATATATGGCATGACTCCTAATTATCTCTGGTTAATTTACAATGAATTTCCAAAGTCGGAACAGGGATTCCAGAAACCGTTCTGGCCCTGTTTCACAAAAACCTAAATATCTCTTAACATACAACTCATATGACCGTTTCATTTCTTCCATATGAAAGTAGATTCATCAAGGCTCATTTACATAATTTATTCACTATTTAATTCCATCTCTACTATTTTTAGTGATTTTCACATCCACATCACTGCTGCTGCCAGCATCTATTTTAGGGTAGACTTTATCTAACACATAGTTTCTATGACTCAACTAACCCTCTTGCATATATGGTCCAAAATATAATCAAGATGAACCATTCTAATGGCTGATCGTTGCCAAACATTTCCATGCCTCTTAATGAGCATATACATATCGAATGATTATAACATTATGCTCAAAACATTTATAAGCCATTTTCGCATGGCTATCCAAAATTATACAAATCCAAAGGGTCCATGACCCACAACAAAAGGGTAGTCCTATACATTGACCAAAATATCCTCTCACTACTAGTCTATTCCATACATGCCATAAGATATTCCAAAACGTAGCAGTACCAAATGGTGGGTAGTGATAGTGTGACTAGTTCTTGACGATCCCGAGCACGTAGCTTCCAATGAGATCTATAAAACAGAGGAAACAAAGTAAGCAGAGTAAGCATTACAATGCTTAGTAAGTTTTAAGCAGTGTCAACAGATAACAACCAAATCATAACATAGTTGTTCGTATTTTTATTTCACTCTTCCTTGGGCATACTATCCCTTTTCCGAATATGCACATCTCATCATATACAATAGGCAGATAAACTCTCACATAAAAGTGAGCTCATGTGACATAGATATATCGTATGATTTCACATAACCTCTCACACTAAACCGATGTCACATAATCATAGGAATAGTCCCATAGATTGCTCTCGTGTGCATCATATATAAACTTGGAGTACATACCGTTTAACCTTTTGCATTGCGTATATTTATAAGCAATTCTTATTACAAAGTCTTACCCGGACATAATCTCCACACGTAGTCATCGGGTCTTACCCGGACATAATCTCCACACGTAGTCATCGGGTCTCACCCAGAACATATTTCCAAGTTTCATGTACATTTAATCACATGTTACAACATTCACATTAGCCATTCGGCTTTACCACACATACATATCACACATATATTTCACATTAGCCATTCGGCTTTACCACATATACATATCACACATATATTTCACATTCATCACATCGGCCATTAGGCCTTATCACATATATATACACCTTCACATTCATCACATCGGCCATTAGGCCTTATCACATATATACTCTTTCACATTCATCACATTGGCCATTAGGCCTTATCACATGTATATATACTTTCACATTCATCACATTGGCCATTAGGCCTTATCACATATATACTCTTTCACATTCATCACATTGGCCATTAGGCCTTATCACATGTATATACACTTTCACATTCATCACATTGGCCATTAGGCCTTATCACATATATATACACTTTCACATTCATCACATTGGCCATTAGGCCTTATCACATATATATACACTTTCACATTCATCACATTGGCCATTAGGCCGTATCACATATATACATCTCATACATATTTCATATTTTTCTTGTACATCAATTTCAGCAATAGCTCATAAGGAACTCAAATAATTTCATCAAAGTTTACAACAAAATCACCTATTCACTACAAGCAGTTTTCTTTTCCTGAGCAACAGTCACTAAATTGTTTATAACTGGAGCTACAAAACTCAAAATCAATTGCCGTTAATTTTCCCCGAATTTAGACTCATGTATCTTTCATCCATAAAATTTCCAGAATTTTAGGTTTGGCCAATCAATACCAGATTTTTCTTAAAGTTTCCCCTGTTTCACTGTTTGACCAATCTGATCACTCTTCACTACGAATCAAATTTTTCATTGTACAGAATTCATAATGTGTTTTATTTGATTCCATTTGAAACTAGACTCATTAAGGAGTCTAAGCATATAAATCTTATCTCATAACCATTTTTGTACAAATTATAATGATTTTCCAAAAACAGAACAGGGGATTTCGGAGTCATTCCGACACTGTCCCGTACAACTTTAAATATCTCTTTATAGGAAATTCCTTTGCTTCCACGGTTTCTTTTATAAGAAACTAGACCAACTAAGCTTTGATTACATGTTTTATTCAGCCTATAATTCCACACCAACAATTTATAGTGATTTTCTAAAATCACATTACTGCTGCTGTCCAAGCAATTTATTACAATTTGCTCTTAACTTTCCAAGTCCAAACACTTATGAACTTACCATTTGGGCTTAAGACATATCATGGCCACATCATATCTTATCAAATCAACTCATTATGTCCTATTATGATTGAATTTACTCAACGATTAATCGCTTAAAACTTACCTCGGATGTGGTCGAACGATTTCGGAGGCTATTCGATCACTTCTTCCTTCCTTATCCAACTTGATCCTCTAGGCTCTTGAGCTTAATTAAACAAACAAATTGACTTAATCATTTGAGCATCGAAAAGAGGAATACAAGGCACTTAGCCCATATTTATACATTAGACATTAAAGTCACATACATGTGAAATCATGCATCAACTCAACATATTAACTCACATCCCTTTTAGTCGATTTTCCTAACCAAGATAAAGGCATCAATATGCTTGCCTCTAACCGAAAGCATGCAACACTAATCTTCTCATGTGGCCGAGTATGCATGTATATGTTGAGGCAAATTATGCTCAATACTTCCTACAAGTATGGTTACTCATATTGATTATATCTCGTTTCATTTCAAATTCAAAACTCGGCTAATACGCATGTATACACTAGAAAGCAAATACTAACATTTTGCATTTCATCTTACTACCATGGCCGAATGCTCCTTCCACACCATTTACCTTCACAAAGCATAAATTTCATCATCCAAATTACAAGCTTGCAACCTCATGAAGTTTAACCTCATAGTATCTATCAAACTCTCACTCATTAGCTTCTATCATAATCTCCAACAACACCAAATAAACATATACTTCGTGGGTCTATGGTAGAACCAAGAAAGGAACTCATAGATATTAAGATGTAAGCAACTACCATTATTTTGGTCATGATTAAACAAAGAACTCAATGTCTTACTCAAAAATACTAAAAAGAAAGTCCAAGAGCCATCAATCCACCATCACATATATCATTAGCAAGCTTCATATTTAACATGCAATGGCATTAACACAAAATCCACCTTGGCCAAATACCATCCCCATGATATAACAAAGGTTTAAACCATGGGCTAACAAGAGCATCAAGCTATCCGCTAGAAACATGCATGAATCTCATGGCACAACCTCAAACATACCTTAATCTTGATGCAAGTATAGCCAAACCTCTTCCTAATCCTCTTCCAAACCAAGCATGAAGCAAAATTCCTCCCTTCCCCTCTAGTATTTTCGGTCAAGAGAGAATGAAAATGGATGAACAATTTTTTCTTTTCTCTTCCTCAATGCTGCAAAGGGGGTTCACTCACACACATTTTTTTTCTTTCTTTATTACCCATACTTATTTGTTTATTGTTTCTCCCTAATGCACCAACAAAACATGTTTCATGACATGTTTAGCCCATACTCCTTGTCATGGCCGGCCACCTCCTATAAAAAGAGGGATATTTGACATGCAAGGCCATTGTTTTGTATGCATGCTTTAATTAGTCATCACACATTTCCCCATCATACTTTCAAAGTTTTCTACTAGGTCCTTTCTAGTGAAATTCACATTTATAACTCTAAATCAAACATCAAAATGTCACACACAATTAACACATATCATAAGCATCAAAATGAGCATTAAATTATTTTTATGCCTCGGTTTTGTGGTCCCGAAACTACATTCTGACTAGGGTCAATTTTGGGCTGTCACAACTCTCCCCCACTTAAGAAATTTTCGTCCCCGAAAATCTTACCGACGCATGGTTTAGGATAACGTCCTCTTATTGAATTACATCCATATGAACATTTCCTCATCGATAGCAATTGTAATTCATTACTGATTTTGCATCGATCAAAAAAAATCTTTTTCTTATCTTAAAACAAACACATGAACATTTCTACAAGTATGCACATATATCTCATTCTCTTGATTTCATAAGCAATAATCACTTAATTTAATTCACAAATGCATTTCAAACACATATCAAGCACATACTAACATGTATAATTCACATCATCAACCCACATATTTGTAACCCACATTTTCATCCATGTATAAGCTGTAACCTGGCCGAAATTACACATATACTCAAACATCCCAATAAATATCCTTTATAACTCCATCGTATCTCAATATTCAACTTCCACACACCTGAACATTTAATTCATTCAGCACATACGAACATACCTCATTGCTGGAATTTTTGCAAGCGTATTAACTGAAATTTTTACAGCAAGATTGCTCATCTCCGAATCACGTACCTTCGGGATTTAACCGGATATAGCGACTCGCTCGATTGTCTTCGGGACATAGTCCGGTTATAGTGATTCGCACAATTGCCTTCGGAATTAGGCGGATTTAGTCACTTAGCACAAAAGCCTTGGGTGAGCAGGATACCATTCGAATAACCAAGCACATATATCAACAAATCAATACACATTCTTATTACATTCTCATTACCAAAGCTCAAACACAAGACACTTATCATATTTACAATTTCGGCTCAATACCCACACACCAAGAGCATGATTTGATTTGCTTAAAACATGATCTAATCAAATCATAATTTAAGCTCTATTTACTCAAAACTTACTTCACATTACCAACCCTTATGTTCATACACAAAAGATCAACTTAGCTAAGGGCGGTAGCTCGTTTATCAATCGGCGACTACTTACTTGTAAGGGCTCAACTAATTCAAGCACATATAGCTCTTACAATGCCATATCCTAGATATGGTCTTACATATTCTCATATATCGAGCCGATGCCATGTCCCAGGCATGGTCTTACACATTATCTCAAATCAATGCCTTCGTCCCAGACGAGGTCTTACATGAATTCCACTTCACACACTTAGTGCCCACTGACCGATCTCGCACTCATAGTGCTCGGTTAAAGGGATTTACACACACACAGTGCCTCTAATCATTCACACACATAGTGCTCTTATTCATTCGTTATTACACATTGAAATGACTTACCCTAGTCTATAAGCATCACGTATGTACACTTTTAAACATATCGTCTCATATAAATTTGAATTCGTATAGTAATGAACACTTAAACTTTGCTCAATTTACCGGCACGAAGCCTACTAGGCACGAAGGCCCGAATACACGTCACCAGCATGATTGCTCTTCGGGACCTAGCCCGGATACATCACTAGCACGAATGCTCTTCGGAACTTAGTCCGGGTACATCACTAGCACGAATGCTCTTCGGAACTTAGTCCGGATACATCACTAGCACGAATGCTCTTCGGAATTTAGCCGGATATATCATTAGCACGAATGCTCTTCGGAATTTAGCCGGATATAACCACAAGCACAATTGCCTTGGTCTTAACCCGGTATAACAACTCACACAAATGTCTTGGTCTTAGCAGGATATATTCACTAGCATAAATGCCTTGGGACTTAGCGGGTATCATTCAAATGCTCATGTACACATATATCAATAATCACGTCACATCCATATTTCATTCTCAATTCTCATGTACATATACACATATAGCAATACACATTAGTATATCATTTACATTACTTGAATACAAACACAACATGCTTATCGACCATTCAACTTCCACTCCATAGCCACATACAAAAATCACATATACCCTTAATTCAATCCGAATCGAAATTCAAATACGAGTACATGATACGTACCTGATCAACTTAATAGTTTAGGCATATCTAAGTGAAGTTATATCGCAAATTCTCATAGTCAGAAGCTTGCTACATTTCGATCGGGATCAAGATTCATTACAATACAACAACCACCTTTTACTAGTCAAAATCATCACACTATTATTTTATCACTTTATGGCATGTATAAATAGACTCACGCGTGCTACGTTAGTCCTAGAATCGACTAAACCGTAGCTCTGATACCAATAAAATTGTAACACCCCGTACCCGAGACCGTTACCGGAGTCGAACACGAGGTGCTAACCGACTAATTCATTTACTCTCGCAGTCCAATTAAAAATTTTTCCAGACGACTGGCTAACTGCGTCACTGTCACCTTAAAAATCATAACTTGAGTTCCACAACTCTAAAATCAGATTCGTAATTTTTCCCTGAAACTAGACTCATATGTCCATCTACATATTTTTTCTTAGAATTTTTGGTCGAGCCAATTAGTACAGTTTATTAGTTAAATTCTCCCCTATTCCAGGGTTCGACTACACTGACCTTCATGCATTACGAATTGGATATCTCCATGTACAGGGCTTAAATACTGATGCCGTTTGTTTCTATAGAAACTAGACTCAAAGTTGAATCTATACATATATGGAATGACTCCTAATTATCTCTGGTTAATTTACAATGAATTTCCAAAGTCGGAACAGGGATTCCAGAAACCGTTCTGGCCCTGTTTCACAAAAACCTAAATATCTCTTAACATACAACTCATATGACCTTTTCATTTCTTCCACATGAAAGTAGATTCATCAAGGCTCATTTACATAAATTATTTACTATTTAATTCCATCTCTACTATTTTTAGTGATTTTTCACATCCACATCACTGCTGCTGCCAGCATCTATTTTTAGGGTAGACTTTATCTAACACATAGTTTCTATGACTCAACTAACCCTCTTGCATATATGGTCCAAAATCTAATCAAGATGAACCATTCTAATGGCTGATCGTTGCCAAACATTTCCATGCCTCTGAATGAGCATATACATATCGAATGATTATAACATTATGCTCAAAACATTTATAAGCCATTTTCGCATGGCTATCCAAAATTATACAAATCCAAAGGGTCCATGACCCACAACAAAAGGGGTAGTCCTATACATTGACCAAAATATCCTCTCACTACTAGTCTATTCCATACATGCCATAAGATATTCCAAAACGTAGCAGTACCAAGCGGTGGGTAGTGATAGTGTGACTAGTTGCTGACGATCCCGAGCCTGTAGCTTCCAATGAGATCTATAAAACAGAGGAAACAAAGTAAGCAGAGTAAGCATTACAATGCTTAGTAAGTTTTAAGCAGTGTCAACAGATAACAACCAAATCATAACATAGTTGTTCGTATTTTTATTTCACTCTTCCTTCGGGCATACTATCCCTTTTCGAATATGCACATCTCATCATATACAATAGGCGATAAACTCTCACATAAAAGTGAGCTCATGTGACATAGATATATCGTATGATTTCACATAACCTCTCACACTAAACCGATGTCACATAATCATAGGAATAGTCCCTGATTGCTCTCGTGTGCATCATATATAATCTTGGAGTACATACTGTTTAACCTTTCGCATTGCGTATATTTATAAGCAATTCTTATTACAAAGTCTTACCGGACATAATCTCCACACGTAGTCATCGGGTCTTACCGGACATAATCTCCACACGTAGTCATCGGGTCTCACCGGAACATATTTCAAGTTTCATGTACATTTAATCACATGTTACAACATTCACATTAGCCATTCGGCTTTACCACACATACATATCACACATATATTTCACATTAGCCATTCGGCTTTACCACATATACATATCACACATATATTTCACATTCATCACATCGGCCATTAGGCCTTATCACATATATATACACCTTCACATTCATCACATCGGCCATTAGGCCTTATCACATATATACTCTTTCACATTCATCACATTGGCCATTAGGCCTTATCACATGTATATATACTTTCACATTCATCACATTGGCCATTAGGCCTTATCACATATATACTCTTTCACATTCATCACATTGGCCATTAGGCCTTATCACATGTATATACACTTTCACATTCATCACATTGGCCATTAGGCCTTATCACATATATATACACTTTCACATTCATCACATTGGCCATTAGGCCATATCACATATATACATCTCATACATTTCATATTTTTCTTGTACATCAATTTCAGCAATAGCTCATAAGGAACTCAAATAATTTCATCAAAGTTTACAACAAAATCACCTATTCACTACAAGCAGTTTTCTTTTCCTGAGCAACAGTCACTAAATTGTTTATAACTGGAGCTACAAAACTCAAAATCAATTGCCGTTAATTTTCCCCGAATTTAGACTCATGTATCTTTCATCCATAAAATTTTCAGAATTTTAGGTTTGGCCAATCAATACCAGATTTTTCTTAAAGTTTCCCCTGTTTCACTGTTTGACCAATCTGACCACTCTTCACTACGAATCAAATTTTTCATTGTACAGAATTCATAATGTGTTTTATTTGATTCCATTTGAAACTAGACTCATTAAGGAGTCTAAGCATATAAATCTTATCTCATAACCATTTTTGTACAAATTATAATGATTTTCCAAAAACAGAACAGGGATTTCAGAGTCATTCCGACACTGTCCCGCACAACTTTAAATATCTCTTTATAGGAAATTCCTTTGCTTCCACGGTTTCTTTTATAAGAAACTAGACCAACTAAGCTTTGATTACATGTTTTATTCAGCCTATAATTCCACACCAACAATTTATAGTGATTTTCTAAAATCACATTACTGCTGCTGTCCAAGCAATTTATTACAATTTGCTCTTAACTTTCCAAGTCCAAACACTTATGAACTTACCATTTGGGCTTAAGACATATCATGGCCACATCATATCTTATCAAATCAACTCATTATGTCCTATTATGATTGAATTTACTCAACGATTAATCGCTTAAAACTTACCTCGGATGTGGTCGAACGATTTCGGAGGCTATTCGATCACTTCTTCCCTTCCCTTATCCAACTTGATCCTCTAGGATCTTGAGCTTAATTAAACAAACAAATTGACTTAATCATTTGAGCATCGAAAAGAGGAATACAAGGCACTTAGCCCATATTTATACATTAGACATTAAAGTCACATACATGTGAAATCATGCATCAACTCAACATATTAACTCACATCCCTTTTAGTCGATTTTCCTAACCAAGATAAAGGCATCAATATGCTTGCCTCTAACCGAAAGCATGCAACACTAATCTTCTCATGTGGCCGAGTATGCATGTATATGTTGAGGCAAATTATGCTCAATACTTCCTACAAGTATGGTTACTCGTATTGATTATATCTCGTTTCATTTCAAATTCAAAACTTGGCTAATACGCATGTATACACTAGAAAGCAAATACTAACATTTTGCATTTCATCTTACTACCATGGCTGAATGCTCCTTCCACACCATTTACCTTCACAAAGCATAAATTTCATTATCCAAATTACAAGCTTACAACCTCATGAAGTTTAACCTCATAGTATCTATCAAACTCTCACTCATTAGCTTCTATCATAATCTCCAACAACACCAAATAAACATATACTTCGTGGGTCTATGGTAGAACCAAGAAAGGAACTCATAGATATTAAGATGTAAGCAACTACCATTATTTTGGTCATGATTAAACAAAGAACTCAATGTCTTACTCAAAAATACTAAAAAGAAAGTCCAAGAGCCATCAATCCACCATCACATATATCATTAGCAAGCTTCATATTTAACATGCAATGGCATTAACACAAAATCCACCTTGGCCAAATACCATCCCCATGATATAACAAAGGTTTGAACCATGGGCTAACAAGAGCATCACGCTATCCGCTAGAAACATGCATGAATCTCATGGCACAACCTCAAACATACCTTAATCTTGATGCAAGTATAGCCAAACCTCTTCCTAATCCTCTTCCAAACCAAGCATGAAGCAAAATTCCTCCCTTCCCCTCTAGTATTTTCGGTCAAGAGAGAATGAAAAATGGGTGAACAATTTTTTTTCTTTTCTCTTCCTCAATGCACGGCAAAGGGGGGGTTCACTCACACACATTTTTTTTTTCTTTCTTTATTACCCATACTTATTTGTTTATTGTTTCTCCCTAATGCACCAACAAAACATGTTTCATGACATGTTTAGCCCATACTCCCTTGTCATGGCCGGCCACCTCCTATAAAAAGAGGGATATTTGACATGCAAGGCCATTGTTTTGCATGCATGCTTTAATTAGTCATCACACATTTCCCCATCATACTTTCAAAGTTTTCTACTAGGTCCTTTCTAGTGAAATTCACATTTATAACTCTAAATCAAACATCAAAAATGTCACACACGAATTAACACATATCATAAGCATCAAAATGAGCATTAAATTATTTTTATGCCTCGGTTTTGTGGTCTCGAAACCACATTCCGACTAGGGTCAATTTTGGGCTGTCACATGTGCCCTAAAAATGGCCATACACACCCATGTGTTAGGTCATGTACTAGGTCGTGCCAAACCTGTAGGGTATACTGACTTATGCCACACGGCCAAGTCATATGCTCATGTGTGAGGCCGTGTGGAGCATACTAAGTTGATTTTAATTTCAACACTAGGGGACACATGACCGTGTAACATGACTGTGTGTCACATACGGCTGAGACCCAGGCCCATGTGGACAAAAATAGGCTATTTGCCAAGCAAATTTGCCACCCAAATTTGAATGTACCTACAACACATCAATTTGCACCATTCCATGGCATAAATAAGCATTTAAACCAACCAATTTAAACCTAATTCATGCATATTCAATACCACATTTCTCGATACACACAAGTTGCAAAAATAAACCAATCCATTCATACTTAAAATCTCATAAACTTAGATCATCAATATGGCTACTCAAAACATGCATTCTTTACCTTGATTCTCAAACAAATAACATCCCCAATATCAACATTCACTTCCAAAATACGAACTACTGATAAGCATCATCAAAACCAACCTCAATTTACATATCATAAACTATATGCACATACACATATACACATATACACAAGAAAATTTACTCAAAATAAGCCAACTCTCATGGCTCTTATATACAAATTAAGACATATGCATTTACAAGTCATTTCAAATGGACAAGATCATTACCAAAATGTAACCAACATGACCAAAGTCCCTATACATGCCATATACTTAAAATACCAAAGTTCATACGTACCAAGTGATAGATGGATAGTGTGAAGCGATCTCCGATGATCCTCGAATCCGAGCTAGCTTGATAACACTATAAAACACGAGAAAACTAAACAATGTAAGCTATAAAGCTTAGTAGCTCGTATGAAATAATCTCAATATAATCATATCCACATAATTCAACAATTGACTATAGATACATGAATTCACAACAACTAACAAACCTTTCAATTACTCATTCACAAAACTATATACTTTCTTCATCATTTCTTCAATTTAAAGCTAATATGGTTTATGCACATACCTGTACCATCTTGTACCAATCTCATTCTCAACCACATCATTCATTTACCCGTTAAACCATTCAGAATAGAAGTTGGGTACTCAGGAGTCTTGCACACTAAGTACCTATACCATGGCCTGAAGCCAAATCAAGGTAACTTATATCCGAAGTACTGATATCATGGCCCAAAGCCAAATCTGTATAACTCGCACCCGAAGTGCTAATATCATGGCCCGAAGCCAACTCAATGTATCCCCTAATGACATGTCACTAGTATTCTAAACTATTCCTAAGGTTTAAATGGGATTTCGAATGCCAAATTACCATCGAGTCATTGTCAAACTTATCCGAAGTCTTGTATTCACAACTTATACACTATCAAAGCATTTAAAATACACTTATAATGAAATTTATCACATACGAACTTACCTCGAATGTGAAAATGATGGAATAAGTCGATTAGTCGATAACTTTAGTTTTTCCCCCAATCCAAATCCGAATTCTGCTTTTCTTGATCTAAATATATTCAAAATTAACTCATTTAATAATCTCTCTATTCAATTTAATCCAAAATACTCATTTAAGCACATTTGCACATTTTCCTTATTGTTTCACCACTTTTACAATTTAGTCATTGTTCCATAAAATCACAAATTAATGAAATTCAAAATAAACCCATGCTAGCATAATTACTATTATGCCCCTAACAGCCCATATTTTTCATTTATTACACATTTGACCACAAAGTTTCCACATTTCACAATTTAACCCCTAATTTGCATTTTTACTAAAAATCACTTAACAAAACTTGTATAACTATCATCAAACATTCAAAATCTATCATCAAACATCAAAATAATCGTGTATTCATCAATAGAAACATTCAAAATCTTAAACAGTTTTGCAAATTAGTCCCTAGGCTAGCTAGACCTAGCTGCAACGATCTCAAAAACATAGAAATCACTAAAAACAGAACAAAAATGTACCTTAATTGATAAAAATAGCTTGACCAAATGGACCCTAAAAAATGGCTTTTCTTCTCTTTTACAATTGGCTAGAGGAAGATGAAAGCTTTAAAATTTATGTTTATTTTATTTTATTTACTTATATTTTACAGTTACCAAATTAACCTTAATGTTAAACCATTAAAAACACTTAACACATGTCCATAAAAGTCCACTAACACTAAAAATGGTATATTTACCACATAAGGACCTCCAATTTGATAATCCATAGCTATTAGATACTTTTAACTAATAGAACAACACTTTTGTACATTACGCGATTTAGTCCTTTTTATCGAATTAAACACTCAAACGATAAAATCTCTAAATGAAACATTCACACAATCATATATTCATGTTGCAGACCTTAAAATAATAATAAAATAAATATTTTGACCTCAGATTTGTTGTCCTGAAACCACTGTTCTGGTTTGACTAAAAACGGGCTATTACAACTTTCCCCTCTTAGGGATTTTCGTCCTTGAAAATCTTACCAGTGAATAGGTTAGGGTACTATTTTCTTAAAGCTTCCTCGGGTTCCCACGTAGCCTCTTTGATACCATGTCATTGCGAAAGTACTTTCACGAGAGCTATGCTTTTATTTCTGAACTATTTAACCTCATGTGCTAGAATTCTGATCGATTCTTCGTTGTACTTCATATCAGGTAGAATTTTAATCTCTATCGAAAAAATTATATGTGATGGATCCGATCAATATCGATGCAACATTGACACATGAAAAACATTGTGGATCTTTGCTAATTCTAACGGTAATGCTAGCCGATATGCCACTGGCCTTATTCTTTCAATGATCTCATAAGGCCCAATGAATCGCGAACTCAATTTACCTTTGTGACCAAATTTAAATATTTTCTTCCACGGAGACACTTTCAGAAATACTTTATTACCGATTTGAAATTCAATATCTTTTTGTTTCAAATCCACTTACGATTTCTGTCGATCTGAAGCTACTTTCAAACAGTTTTGAATTACTTTCACTTTTTCTTCAGTTTCTCTGATCAAATCAACCCCGTGAATCTTTTTCTCACTCAACTCTGTCTAGGACAATGGAGTTCGGCATTTGCTACCACACAAAGCTTCATACGGTGCCATCTTTATGCTCGATTGAAAGCTATTGTTATACGAAAATTCAACCAATGGCAAATATCTCTCCCAGTTGCTTTCAAACTTTAAAACACAACGCCGAAGCATATCATTGAGAACCTGAATTACTCTTTCAGGCTGTTCGCCAATTTGCAGATGAAAAGCTGTACTAAAATTTAATCTTATACCTAGAGCTTCTTGCAATTTTTTCCAAAATCGTGATGTAAACCTCGGATCTCTATCTAAAATAATTGAAGCTGGCACCCCGTGCAATCTAAAAATTTTAGAAATGTATAATTCAGCCAATCTATCAAGCAAATAATCAATACATATTGGAATGAAATGCGCTGATTTTGTTAATCGATCAATGACAACCCAAACAACATCTTTCTTTTTCAGAGTTAGGGGTAATCCCGATATGAAATCCATCCTAACTTTATCCCATTTCCACTTAGATATCATTACTGGCTGTAGTAGACCCGAAGGGACTTGATGTTCTGCTTTCACTTACTGACAAATTAAACATCTTGAAACAAACTCTGAAATATCTCGTTTCATGCTCGACCACCAATATAATTGTTTCAGATCATTATACATCTTAGTACTTCTAGGATGAATGGATAAACAACCACTATGTGCCTCATGTAAAATTTTCTGAATCGACTCTAGATTTTTCGGTACGCAGATTCTATCTTGAAACATCAAACAATCATCGGATCCAATTTGGTACACTGAATCACTAGTCGACTCGCATTGCACTCTTTTAGCTTGCAATTCACTATCACACTTTTGAGCTTCACAAATTTACTGAAGAAAAAATGGTTTCTCTTTTAATTCAGATAATATCGAACCATCATCGGAAAAAGTCAGTCTCGTATTCATTGCTCTCAAAGCAGATAGAGATTTTCTACTCAAAGCATTTGCGACCACATTTTCTTTTCCTGGTTGATAATCGATTACTAATTCATAGTCTTTTAGTAGCTTGAGCCATCTCCATTGTCGCAAAATCAAATCTTTCTAAGTCATTAAATACTTCAAAATCTTGTGATCTGTAAGATGTGGCATTTTTCACCATACAAATGATGACTACTATCGACATTTGGACACAGGGTTGGACACGGGCTGGGACACGACCATGTGCTCCCATTTCGAATGACCACACGACCGGGCGACACGGGCGTATGTCCCCTATTTTGAAAACAATTTCAAGGTTTCATGAAAGTTTCTTAAGTTCTCGGTTTAGTCCTAAACCACTCTTAAAGCATGTTTAGGGCCTCGTAAGCTAGTTATAAGGACGTTATGATTGAGTTTGAATAATGTTTGCATGAGATATGAAACTATATGTGAATTGAATGTTTAAATGTTTTATAGATACATGAATTGACAACAACTAACAAACCTTTCAATTACTCATTCACAAAACCATATACTTTCTTCATCATTTCTTCAATTCAAAGCTAGTATGGTTTATGCACATACCTGTACCATATTGTACCAATCTCATTCTCAACCACATCATTCATTTACACGTTGAACCACTCGAAATAGAAGTCAGATACTCAGGAGTCTTGCACACTAAGTACCTATACCATGGCTTGAAGCCAAATCAAGTTAACTTATATCCGAAGTACTGATATCATGGCCTGAAGCCAAATAAATCGATATTCATGGTTCGAAGACAAATCGGTATAACTCGCACCCGAAGTGCTAATATCATGGCCCGAAGCCAACTCAAAATACTCATGTGTGACTATCATCAAACATTCAAAATCTATCATCAAACATCAAAATACTCATGTATTCATCAATGGCAACATTCAAAATCTTTAATAGTTTTGCAAATCAGTCCCTAGGCTAGCTAGACCTAGTTGCAACGATCTAAAAAACATAGAAATCACTAAAAACAGGACAAAAACATACGTTAATTGATCAAAACTAGCTTGACCAAATGAACCCTAAAAAAATGGCTTTTTTTCTCATGTACTGTAACAGCCCAATTTAGACCCTATTTGGAATGGTGGTTTTAGGACCACGAATCCGAGTCAAAAAAATATTTTAATTTTTTTTGTGTTTATTATGTGTGAATTTATATCTATGAAATTTACGTGTTTTAATTTTTCCGTTTGAGTATCAATTTAATAAAAAGGGCTTAATCGCGTAAAATAAAAAATTGATGGTTAATTGTAAAAGGGGCTGAATTGATGATGTCTTTATTGCATGAGGTATTTATGTTGCAATTAGACCATATGAATTAGTGATGGATGGTTTTAGACATAATATATAATGGTTTCATATTTTATAACAAAGGTTAATTATGTAATTTATTAAATAATATATATGATATAATAAAACATAATTAAAACATCCATGCATTTGTTCATTCTTTTGGCTGAATGTTAAAAGAAAGAAAAGAAATAAAGAGTTTAAGGGTTTGACCATTTAACAGCTTAATCAAGGTATGTAACTAGCTCGATTTTTAATAAATTTTACGTTTTTGAGATCTTTTCAGTGTAATATACAAAGCCTATGCTTGAATTTCTGATTTTGATGAATATTTTGAGTTATGCCATTGATGAATAATTGACTTTTGTGATGTTAGATGATGAATTATGAAAGATATGTTTTGGATTAATATGTTTTGTATTGGAATTTTTTGATGATTTTGAGTTATCAGGGCTTAATTGCAAAAATGATAATTTGAGGGACTAAAATGTGAAATAAATGAAATGTATGGACTTGTATAAATATAAGGAAGATTCAGCCTAAGCATGGTGTACTCAAATTTTGCATGTTTTGTATTTTGTGCAATTTGGACTAAATTGTAAAAAGTGTAAAATGTCAGGGTAAAATGGTAATTTTCCCATTTATGTGTTTTTGGACTAAATTGAGTGAAAATATGTTTGAATGAGTTTAATTTGAATATGTTTAGATCAAGAACAAAAGAAATCAGATTTGGATCGGGGGAAAACCAAAGTTGTCGATTAGTCGTTCCGTTCCGATTACAGTTGTCCGAGGTATAAGCAAATAGATGTTATTTATTTAATTAAATACGAATTATATATGCTAAAATGTATAATGTGATAGTATTTATGTAACACCCCTTACCCGAGACCATCGCCGGAGTCGAGCACGAGGCGTTACCTGACTTAACTTACTAATTCGGGGCATAAAATTTGCTTTTAAAATTAATTTATTTACATTCATTCAATATGTCCCTAAAATGGGCCCTCGAGACCCTAAAACATGCAATTGAAACGGTTCGAGACAAAACCGGGAACATTAAAATTTTTTCGAATACTTAGACAAATCAAAACAATTTATTTCATTATTCCTTATAAAACTGCCCACTTGCGTCATAGTCACTAAATAAATCATAACTCGAGTCACAAAACTCAATATTTAAATTCATGAATTTGAAATGGTTTGGGACCAAACCGGGAACATTAAAAATTTTCCGAATACTTAAACAAATCAAAAAATTTATTTCATTATTCCTTATAAAACTGCCCACCTGCGTCATAGTCACTAAATAAATCATAACTAGAGTCACAAAACTCAAAATTTAAATTCACGAATTTTCCCTGAAACTAGACTCATATATCTTGTTACTAATTGTTTTCTAGAATTTTTGGTCTAGAAAATTAGTACATTTTATTAGTAAACGTTTCCCTTGTTGCACAATTCGACTACTCTGACCTCTCCTCACTACGAATCAATTTTCTCAATAACCATGAAGTTTGTTTCTCTTGAAAGTAGTTTTGCTAAGGAATCTATAAATATAAACTATAACTCCTAATTCTTTTTGTACAATTTTTAGTGAATTTATAAATTCAGAATAGCGGATTCAAAAATCGCTTTGACCCTGTCTCACAAAAATTTAAATATCACTTAATATACACTTCTTTTGCTTACTTTGTTTCTTTAATATGAAAATAGACTCAATAAGCTTTAATTCTATATCTCATTCATCACCTAATTCCATTTCTACTATTCTTGGTAATTTTTCAAGATCACGTCACTGCTGCTGTTCAATACTGTTTTAATGCTAATTTCACTTTTTCATGATTTCTTTGTATTAACTACCATTTAGGCATACATAACACCGAAACATGTTCTTCATTAGCCATTTCAAGAGCTAATCATTATCAAATATTTAAATACCATTATTTATCCATATCATAAAGACATACACACAAAATAGCTAAGTCCCTATACATGCCATAAACTAGAACGTTTGTAAACAAAGATACCCATTTGGTAACTTGATAGTTGATAGTGTGAAGTGATCTCTAACGTCCTTCAACCTGAGCTTGCTTTTAAGTACTCTGAAACATGGGAAAGTGCAAGAAGTAAGCTTATAAAGCTTAGTAAGTTCACATGTAAAATAATAAGCATTAGCAATCAATTTAGCTTACTACTATGCTGTCATAATTTGCTTAAATAATGTCTTTCCCATCTTAGTCATTGGTAACCTTACCACAGGCTCAGGATACAAAAGGCACCTTACTTAATAGCTTGCTTACATACCTGCAAAATCTCACTTATCACATGAGTACTCTTTCATAATATAGGCATATTTCCAATCATGTCATAAAGTGTCACAAGCATAACTGAAAACTCATCACTTACTTAATACTTGATAATCTCAATTACTTATAATCTCAATATTAAATAAGCCTTAAATGCGTACTTGTACTCTTTCTTCATGTTCTCACCTTGTCGTTTCTTTGACTTGCTCTTTGGATTACTCGGGAACCTTTTCTTTTTTTAAGTTACCATTGCCATGTCTTGACATGGTCTTACATGATATCCTTGCCTTATGAACTCACCAATGTCATGCCTTGGCATGGTCTTACATGGGACCTTTTCCTTATAGTAAGTCATCAATGCCATGTCTTGACATGGTCTTACATGATTTCCTTGCTTTATAGAACTTATCAATGCCATGCCTTGACATGGTCTTACATGATTTCCTTGCCTTATAGAACTTATCAATGCCATGACTTGGCATGGTCTTACATGATATCCTTATCTTACCAAATGCCATGTTCCAAACATGGTCTTACATGGTATCCTTGTCTTACCAAATGCTATGTTCCAAACATGGTCTTATATGGTATCCTTATCTTAGTGCCAATGCCACATCTTGATGTGGCCTTACATGGAGTCCTTAATCAATGCTGATGGCATGTCTTGACATGGTCTTACACGGGGTCCTTGCCTTACCAATGCCATGTCTTGTCATGGTCTTACATGGTATCCTTAACCATCAATTCTTCCTTAAATTCCATGTTATGAACATGGACATTTTCGTCAATTCTTCCTTAATTGCTATGGTACAAACATGGACTTTGAGATATCAATGCCTTGTCAAGTCATAGCTGAAACATACTTGCTCAAATTCTCAAGGTTAGTCGCATAACTCAATAATAACAATACTAATAACAATAATTGCATGATAATAAAATGCTACTCAACTTACGTACTTACATTCTCAATCTCGTCATATCATCAACTTAACTTATTCTCATCAAACTATGCTAGTCAATACTTTCTTGTTATCATACAAAGCCATAATACAAAATATGGTATTACATATAAATTATACAAGTTCTCTTTCCAATATCGAATTATTATCGAACATTAATCATTATATCTGAAACTCAATACTAAAGTATTTATGGCAAAAATATCAATTTATCATTCAAATATACATAATTAAATGCTTATTAAACATATGAACTTACCTCGATACCAAAACGACCATTTTACCAACTTTCTCGATTTTCAATTTTTCTCCTGTTCTAGGTCCAAATCTCACTTTTTGGGATCTAAAACATCATATTTCACTTATGTAATTAATGTACTAATCAGAACATTCCCTAACTCAAACTTTGGCAAAATTACAATTTTACCCCTAAACCTTTATATAATTACGATTTTGTCCTAGGCTCAGAAATTAACATTTGTCCATTTTTCTTATGTTTTATGACATGCTGAGCATTTTTCCCTTCTATGGAAAAATCAAATTCCCACTCTGTCATATACTTATAAACATTAGGTATTTTTATCGATTATGTCGTTTTACTCGTTTTCACATAAAATAGCTTAGTAAAAGTTGTTTAACATAATTTCAAGCTTCATATTCTACCATAAAACATCAAAATAAACACATTAACCTTTGGGTATTTTTCCAAACATGAACCCTAGCATGAATTATTGCTAGAATAAGCTAAATCAAGTTACCGGGACTCTAAAAACGTAAAGAACATTAAAAACGAGGCTAGAACGGACTTACTATTGAGCTTGGAAGGCTTGGAAACCCTAACCATGGCTTCCCCCACGCTATATTCGACCTCCATGAAGAAGATGGACAAATTTTGGCTTTATTTTTCCTTTTTAATTCTTTTAATTACTAAATGACCAAAATGCCCTTAAATGCTTTTCTTTCAAATTTGTCCTATTCTTGCTCATTTTTGTCCAAATTTAAATTTACTGTAATTACTAAATAAGGACCTCCACTTTAAGAACCCATTTCAATTAAATCCCCTTTATTATCTAGAACACACATTTTGTTATTTTTACAATTTAGTCCTAATTATCAAATTAGGCATTTATACATAAAATTTCTTCACGAAATTTTCACAAAATTATTCAATCATTGAATAAACCTTAAAGCTTAATTGGAATAAATTTTTTTGACCTCAGATTCGTGGTTTCGCAACCACTTTGTTTAGGCCTTATTTCGGGATGTTACAATTTATGTAAAAGCTGAATATGTATAAGCTTAGAAACTATGTGTACAAGTTTGATTCAATCAATTTACGACGTCTGAAAGCCCCGTACGAACCTTAGGAATAGCTAGGATACATATGTCATGAAATAGGATTTTCGATATGTGTTCTCATGTAAGACCACGTCTGGGACGTTGGCATCGATATGTTATTACGTGTAAGACCATGTCTGGGACATCGACATGGTATTTGATTTGTGTAAGACCCTGTCTCAGACAGTGGCATCGATATGTGATAGCATGTAAGACCACATTTGGGACGTTGGCATTGTACAATATATGTGATTATTCGAGTATCCTATTCAATTCTGAATGGTTCAACGAGCAACGATAATTTGTGATCGAATGTGTAAAATGAGCTAAGTGATTAGGTATGAAATAGTTGATTACTTATTTGAAAATAATGTAAGTTAGTTATTTAAAATGTGATGCAAATTATACATTATACTAATGAAAATATATATGTGTATTTGTGAAGTATATTCGGCCACATGATATGTATAAGTATGAGATATTAAAAGTTTGATTCATACTCTATGCTTATGAGCGTGTATATTCAGTTATACAATGGTACTATGGCTTATAAATTGAATATTTCTTAGATAATAGATACATGTATATTCGGACAAGGTAAAAATTATATATGGAAGTATATGTTATATATGAAATTATGAGCTTGAAATTAAATATGACTATGAAAGCATAAATTTATTTGGTTCAATTGAGTTGATATTGTCATTGAGTCATTTATTTACTTTTGACTTACTAAGCTATGATAGCTTACTCTGTGTGTGTGTTTATGTTTGCCTCTGTTTTATAGATTTTGGAGGCTAGTTACGAGCTAGGGAATCATCAGCAAAGTCCATCACACTATCGACTATTTTGGTATTTTATAAGTTTGAACTCAAACCTATGGCATGTATAGGCTAGATTACATTTGGTTAACTTTGAATGTAACGCCCCAAATCCCAAAAACCCCTGTTAAATTTATTTTTGTGTGTTTGTGATGTGGATGTATGTTTGCCTTAGTGGTTTGGTGCTTTAGGAGTGTTTGGGAAGTCATGGGTTCAAGCCTTGGCTTAAGCAAAAAAAATTCTTCTATTTGAATAAACCCTTGTCATCGCCTAGTAGACTCTTAAAATATTGTGAGGGTAGCATGGCATAAAGAGCCCGATAGCCTAGCGATAAGTTACTTGTTGCATATACTAAGGGACTTGAGTTCGAGTCCCTCGCACGCCTGAGGATGTCTTTTGCTACTATTCCGTGTAAGTGGTTGTATATCACTGAAACTCTGAAGCTTGGGCGGTTGGTGTGTTTGAGGGGATGTGGGAGTGTGTAGTCGAGATTCTAGGAGTAAATTTGGGGATGTGGATAGGAGTTTGATCGGTTGAGTGATTGGTGGAGGATTTTGGAGAGGTGATTGTGGGGAGTTGGGGGATGAAAAGATGTTGTGCGGAATAGGGACTCTAGACTCCCTTTGAATGTTCGTTTGTGTAGAGAGTGGGAAGGTATTTAGTGTGTTGAAGGCTGGCCGAATTTGTGGAGTGCTTTTCGTCAAAAATTTTGGCTATAGGCTTGGGATGTCAATTTGTGACAGCTAGCTTTAGGTCAATTTTGATTTCTATACTTCGGGTTTTTGGAAATTTATTTTTTTTTGGCATTAGTCGTATACTTCTAAAACCTCTCAGTCTCTTGTTTTTCTTTGGCCATATACCCAAGTGGTATCTTAACTTTCTTTTTTCTTCTTCTTTGGCCGATTGAGCATCTTCTTCTTCTTTTTCTTCTTCTCTTTTTCTCTGAAGGCAAATTCTTCCTTGTTCATTCTCATTGTTTCTTTCTCTGTGGGGCTAAATACTTATACTCTCCCCTCTCAAATCTTGTTCCTCTTACTGTGGCTGAATCTTCTTGATTTACTGTTGCTAAAGTTCACTAGATATAGTGGCAAGGGTATGTTTTGATCACTTTATTATTGCTCTTCCTAGCCGCACTTCGGTTGGCTCTACTAAGCAAGTTTTAGCTTTCCCTTCTCTTTCTCTTTGGGGGGCGAATATGGGTTCTTCTTCTAACGACTATGTTTTGCCAAATCATGTTAGGAGTGTGGATCCTATAGTGGAAGCTTGGGCTGATTACCCTTCTCTTTGCAAGTGGTCTATCCATTTTTGGGGTAAGTGATTTAAGTATAATGTATTCCATAGGGGATTTTAAATATTTACTACTCGATCCAATGTTTCTCGTGAAGGGAAAAGTTTTGGAGTAGTACGTGGGGGTTAAGTTAGTTGGATTCTATGATTATTGGTTTGGTAAGTGTCAGTGAATTTATCGAATCCTCTTCGATATATTGGTTTGGTTTAACGATGGATTTAGACTAATAAGGGGTTGTGGTTGATCATAGGTTCTCGATTCAAAAATGGATCGATTACAACTCCATAACAGGTGTGTGTAATCACATTGCTATTAGCATATATTGGCAAGAAGCCAAAAAGCTGAAAAGTGGGTTGTCGACACCACACTGGCATGTGGCCGCCCGTGTGGCAAGCTGAGTAGTGAAACGAGGCCATGTGGTCGATTTAAATGGCCTTGATTGATTTCATGGGCCGAAACGGTATTGGCCAGTTTGGGCCAAACTGGGTCAGGTGGGCCTAATGAGCCCGTGGGCCCATACGAAAAATTGCACAAAGTGTGGTAAATTGTGAGCCAAGCTGTGTAAACTACATTAAGGCCATTTCGGGCTAAGTGGGCCATGTGAGAGTAGGGGCCGCCATGGGCCTGCAATATGGGCTGAAGGCCTATTATCACAGTTTGACTATTAAGGTTGCACAGGTCACCTAAGATGACTATGGACCTACTGTTGGAGCGATAAGTATACTTAGACCCTATACTGATTAAATGACCAATATACCCCTGTATTATGTATGATTGTTTTTGAGCATGACATTTCTGCATACACTTATGATATTATGTTGCATTACATGGGTGGGATATATGATTTTGGAGGAAGTGTACTGAAAGGCTATAAGCCTATTACTGGCAGCTCTGCTGCAAATATTATTTTAGTACCGAAATCGGTACGACTTGGTGTGTAAGGTTGGGTAGGTCGATTTTATCCCCACATGGTGTGTAGCCAGATGCGGAGATGGTGTGTAGCGGTTGGATTGGGTAGGATTCTTTGTTTGCATCTTTGTCTTGAAATAGGCTAAGGCCCATCGCCTCTCATTCTTGAAATGGGTTTAGGCCCATCTGATCTGTATTGTTACTAAAAATGGGCTAAGGCCCTACGAACTAACTGCCTAGGCCAAAGTTGCATTACTCGATTGTTTGTTATTTTGGATTTCACAAACCGAGTTTTTGTAAACTCACCCATCTATTATCTGTGCAAGAAATCCCCAGGCTTAGACGGATCGAGGCGACGGAGGACTCGAAGGTAGTCACTCAATGTAGTTAATTTATTTCAAATACTACAATTTAGATTTTATTTGATATTGGGTTTTCGTTATGTAATAAGGCCATTTAAAGTTTATTTTAAATTGGGAATTTAACTACTTTAATTTTACCTATTAGTAATAGGACTCATATTTTCAAGAAAGCAGAAACCAATGTTTTTCTGAAATCATCACGCTTACGCCATACGTTTTAAAATCTTCAGCAAAAAAACATTGTTTTAAAATTTGAGAAACTAGTATAATTAATATTTTTTTCTTAAATAACTTGAGTTTTGAAAAGGAACTAATCATCCTAACCTTTTATTTAGAATCTATAGAAGTTTTTATGAAAAATGAATTTTTGTCAATTTGTGTTTTGGAAAAACACTCTAATGTCACATCATAGATTCGACCATACATCTAAGCCGGGTTTGGGGTGTTACATTTAGTGGTATCAGAGCCAGGTTATATAACTCGGGTATGGGTTTCGGTTTTCAAAATCGTGGAAATGTTTCTTGAGGAGTGGTACATCGAGTCTCTCGTGATCCTGTAAGTCTTTCATTGCTTTTTCTTGAAATATTACTGAGACTACTTTAGATAGTAAAAATTGTACAGAAAACTCTTTAGTTAGAGTAAACTTTGAACGGTGAATTGCGAAAATGAACTCTGGAATAATACTGTTCATAAAACGTTAGTAATAAACATTGGAATAATAACAGACTGGCATAAAACTTTTAATACAAATAAAAGCACGAGTGGATAATGAGCACTAGGGGTACTCGTGGTAGAGGCCACGGCAGAGGCCATGAAGGTGCTCGGAATGGGTCTTCGTCTTCTAGACACCAGCCTAATGAGGAAGTTAGAGAGGCACCAGCTTCACCTATGGCTGAGACAGGTCTCGTAATCAAGCATCTGGGGACGACCGCCCCAAGCGATGTTAAGAATTCTAGAAAGGGTCGCTGGGCCTAGTACTGGTACTAGTAATATCGGTCGTGGGTCGGTTACGGAGCAACTGAGGTCTAATGGGGCGGAGATATTCAGGGGTATTACTGGAGTTGCCCCTAATGTGACTGATTATTGGATAGAGGCCACAGAAAGGATCATGGATGACCTTGACTGTACCCCTGATCAGAAGTAAAAAGGTGCAATATCTCTACTGAGAGACGAAGCTTACCAGTGGTGTCTTACCGTCAAAAAGGGCACTCAAGCCTATTGTTTGACCTGGGAGTTTTTAAAGACTACTTTCCAAGCTAAATATGTGGTTGCCAAGTATGTGGATGCCCGTAGAAGGGAATTTATGAACTTAACTCAGGAAGATAGGACAGTGGCTGAATATGAGGCCAAATTTTTATGATTGAGTCGCTATGCAAGTGAGATAGTGGCAACAAAATACGAGCAGTTCAATTTGAGGATGGCCTCAGGGATGGTCTAAGAGTTTTGACAGCTCCTCAGAGGGAGCGGGATTTCACAGCACTAGTTGACAAGGAAAAAATCGCCGAGGATGTGACGCGTGCTGGGTGCTAGAACAGAGAGAAAGGCAGAGGTAAGAAGGATGCTGAGCCCTCAAATTCTATTTAGAGGTTTAAGAAAAAGCCTAGAACTAATGGACCAATTAGAGTTAGGGCCCTTGCTGTTGCTACTGCTGGATCGCAATTCTGTGCTGGTTGTGGAAAATGCCATCAGGGAGAGTGTTGGAGGAAGTTGGGTGCATGTTTGAGGTGTGGATCATTGGAGCATCGGGTTAAGGATTGTCCGTAGAGGCCGGTCGATTCAAGCTACTAGTATGGGTACGAGCCAAGCCAGAGAGGTGTTTAGCGACCATCGAGAGGCCGTGGTCGGGCTCGAGTGGTAATGGTTTAGGCCGTGGTCACGAGCACCGCGAGGTGCGGTTATACTAACGTGAGGCGACCAAAGACTAGTTTATCTTGTACATCGCGAGAGGATGGGGATCTGCAAATGTCATAAGGCACGTTTTTATCCATAAAGTACCTTATACTGCATTAATAGATATAGAATCTGCCAATTCTTATGTTGCTTGCACTGTTACTGAGAAATTAGGGATTTTGGTTGAGAATACTCCAAGTGGAATTATTGTTCGGGTAAATAAGTTGTTTAGAGATGTTCCCTTGGAGATTCGAGGAGTTATTTTTCTGTCCGATCACATGGAGTCGTCTTCGTGAAATTGACTTAATACTAGGCGTGGATTGGCTAGTTAAACATCAGGTAAGGTTGGATTGTACCACTAACATAATTTCTGCACTAAAGGCCAAGAAATTGTTTCGCAAGGGTTGTGAGGTGTTCTCGGCTTACATCAGTGTTTCAGATGTTGGGGACTCTTTGGTAAAGGATATTAGCACGGTCAAGGATTTTCCGGACGTCTTTCCTGAAGAGCTACTAGGGTTACCTCTAGATCGTGAAGTGGAGTTTGGGATTGAGCTCTTTTTTAGTACAGCTTCAGTGTCCATCGCGCCTTACAGAATGGCACCGAAGGAGCTTGTGGAGCTTAAGGCCCAGATACAAGAGTTACTGGAACGTGGGTTTATCCGACCTAGCGTGTCTCCGTGGGGAGCACCAATGTTGTTTGTGAAAAAGAAGGATGGATCCATGTGTATGTGCATCAATTACAGGTAATTAAATAAGCTGACCATTAAGAACAAATACCTTCTGCCAAGGATTGATGATATGTTCGATCAACTGTGAGGGGCGTCAGTGTTCTCTAAAATAGATCTTCAGCTGGGGTATCATCAACTAAGAGTTAAAGAGGACGATGTACACAAGATGGTATTCGAGACTCGTTATGGTCATTACGAGTTCCTGGTAATGCCTTTTGGACTGACAAATACACCGGCAGCTTTTATGGATTTGATGAACAGAGTGTTTCAACCCTATCTGGACCGGTTTGTTTTAGTATTTACCGATGACATACTGGTGTATTCAAGGACCAAAGATGAACATGATGAACATCTGTGGGTGGTTCTGTAAATCTTGAGTGAGAAACAACTGTACGCCAAGTTCAGCAAGTGTGAATTTTGGATAAGAGGGGTAACGTTTCCTGGTCATGTGGTATCTGCTGAGGGGATTAGGGTTGATCCTTGGAAAATTTAGGCTGTCCTGGATTGGAAGTAGCCTAAGACCGTATTAGAAATTCGAGTTTTCTACTGGTGGGTATTATTCAAGATTTGTATAGAGATTCTCACTAATTGCCGCACCCTTAACTAAGTTACTATGAAAGGACGTGCCTTTTAAGCTCGGGTGATGAGCGATGAAGAGAGCTTTGAAAAGCTTAAAATTTTTTTTACTAAGGCCCCTGTTTTGATTCAGCCAGAGTCTCGAAAAGAATTTACTGTTTATAGCGATGGATCACACGCTGATTTGGGTTGTGTGTTGATGCAAGAGGGTAAGGTGGCGACATATCGTCACACCGACTTAAGAATCATAAGGTGAATTACCTAACACACGACTTGGAGTTGGCCACAGTGTTATTCGCATTAAAAATTTAGAGGCATTATTTGTGCGGTGAAAAGTGTATCATTTACACAAATCACAAGAGCCTTAAGTATCTCCTCATTCGAAGGAGTTAAATCTTAGCGACATAGATGGATCAAGTCGCTTAAGGAATATGACTATTTGATTGAATACCATCTTGGTAAGGCCAATGTGGTGGCTAATGCATTAAGCCGTAAGGCTATGACTGAACTGAGAGCAATGTTTGCTCGTCTTAGCTTATTAGAGGATGGTAGTTTATTGGCTAAGCTCCAAGTTAAACTAGTGTGGATTGAGTAGATTAAGAGTAAATAGTTAGAAGATGAGTCTTTGGGTCTTGGTTCCATTAGATCGAAAATGGTTATCTTGTGGATTTTGGGCTGAACGATGAGGGGTACTCTATTTCCGAGGCAGAATTTGCGTACATAAGGATACTGATCTGAGATAGACTTTATTGCGAGAGGTGCATAGTAGCCCCTATGCTTTGCACCCAAGTGGAAATAAGATGTACAAAGATCTTCGTGAGGTATAATGGTGGTTGGGTCTTAAGCATTAGATTACCAACTTTGTGGGAAATGTTTAACCCCGCCAGCAAAGTTAAAGCGAACATCGATTACCTTCGGGTTGTTTCACCGATTAAAATTCTGATGTAGAAGTGGAAAAGAGTAACTATAGGCTTTGTGAGTGGGCTACCCCTAACACTTTCTAAGGAAGATTCTGTGTGGGTCATTGTGGATCGATTGACCAAACTGCCCATTTCATACTGGTTCGCACAAATTATTCATTGCAGAAACTGGCTAAGCTCTATGTATCTGAGGTAGTGAGATTGCGTGGGGTACCAGTTTCTATAATATCTGACAGAGATCTTCGCTTCACGACTTGGTTCTAGAAGAAATTACATGAAGCTCTGGGTGCACGATTGGACTTCAGTACTGCGTTCTATCCTCAGACAAATGGCCAGTTGGAGAGGGTGATTCAAATATTGGAGGACATGTTATGGAGTTGTGTAATTGAATTCTAGGGTAGTTGGGAGGATTAATTTCCGTTAATGAGTTTTCTTACAATAATAGCTACCGAAGTAGCATATAGATAGCACCTTACGAAGCACTATATGGTCGTAGGTGTCGTACTCTATCATGTTGGACTGAGTTGGGTGAGCGGCGTGCTCTGGGTCCTGAACTAGTATCTAATACCAAGGATAAAGTTAGATAAATTTGGGATCGATTGAAGGCGAGATCGTATTTATGTAAGTCTTATACGGATTTGAGGTGTAAGGAAATTGAGTATTCTGTGGGATATTTCCTCTTTCTAAAGGCCTCGCCATGGAAGAAGTTGCTGAGATTTGGGCGTAAGGCCAAGTTGAGCCCAAGATTTATTGGGCCTTATCGCATACTAAGACGAGTAAGATCAATTGCCTACTAGTTAGAGCTACCTCCAGAATCAGAGCTGATTCACGATGTGTTCCACGTCTCTATGCTGAGACGCTACCATTCTGATCTTTCACATGTTGTGCCAGTTGAGGAGATTGAAATTAAACCAGATCTGACTTTCAAGGAAGAACCAATTTAGATTTTAGATCGCGAGGTGAAAGTCTTAAGAAAGAAATCAATCCCATTAGTGAAAGTTCTTTGGTGGAACCACAGTTCTGAGTAGGCTACGTGGGAACCCAAGGAGACGATGCAACAATAGTACCCTCACCTTTTCTGACCAGGTAAATTTCAAGGCTGAAATTTTCTACAATGAGGGTAGAATTGTAATGCCCCAAATCTCAAAAACCCCTGTTAAATTTATTTTTGTGTGTTTGTAATGTGGATGTATGTTTGCCTTAGTGGTTTGGTGCTTTGGGAATGTCTAGGAAGTTATGGGTTCAAGCCTTGGCTTGAGCAAAAATTTTTCTTCTATTTGAATAAACCTTTGTCATCTATTTGAATAAACCTTTATCATCGGCTAGTAGGCTCTTAAATTATTGTGAGGTAGCATGGCATAAAGAGCCTGCTAGCACGGTGGTAAGTGGCATGTTGCATATGCTAAGGGACTTGAGTTTGAGTCCCATCGCACGCAAGGGATGACTTTTGCTACTATGTCGTGTAGGTGGTTGTATATCACCTGAAACTCAAGCTTGGGCGGTTGGTGTGTTTGAGGGATGTGGGAGCATGTAGCAGAGATTCTAGGAGTAAATTTGGGTATCTAGATAGGAGTTTGATCGGATGAGTGATTGGTGGAGAATTTTGCGGAGGTGATTGTAGGGAGTTGAGGGATGAGAAGATGTTGTGTCAAATGGGGACTCTAGACTCCCTTTGAGTGTTCATTTGTGTAGAGAGTGGGGAGGTGTTTAGTACGTTGAAGGCTGGTCAAATTTGTGGAGTCCTTTTGGTCAAAAAATTCGGCTATAGGCTTGGGATGTCGATTTGTGTTAGCTAGCTTTAGGTCAATTCCGATTTCTATAGTTCAGGTTTTTGGAAACTTTATTTCTTTTTGGCTTTAGTCGTATACTTCTAAAAACCTCTCAGTCTCTTGTTTTTCTTTGGTCGTATATGCAAGTGGTATCCTAACTCTCCTTCTTCTTCTTCTTTGGCCGATTGAGCATCTTCTTTTTTTTCTTCTCCTTTTCTCTGAAGCCAAATTCTTCCTTGTTCGTCCTCATTGTTACTTTCTTTGTGGGGCTCCCCCTCTCAAATCTTGTTCTTCTTACTGTGGCTGAATCTTCTTGATTTACTATTGCTAAAGTTCACTAGATCTAGTGGCAAGGGTATGTTTTTATCACTTTATTATTGCTCTGCCTAGCCTAACTTCGGTTGGTTGTGCTAAGCAAGTTTCAACTTTCCCTTCTCTTTCTCTTTGGGAGCCGAATATAGGTTCTTCCTCTAACGACTGTGTTTTGCCAAATCATGCTAGGAGCATGGATCCTATAGTGGAAGCTTGGGCCGATTACCCTTCTCTTTGCAAGTGGTCTATCCATTTTTAGGGTAAGTGATTTAAGTACAATGTATTCCATATAGGATTTTAAATATTTACCAATCGATCCAATGTTTCTCGTGGAGGGCAAAGTTTTGGAGCAGTACGTGGGGGTTAAAGTCAGTGGGATTCTACGATTATTGGATTGGTAAGTGTCAGTGAATTTATCGAATCCTCTTCGATATATTGGTTTGGTTTAACGATGGATTTAGACTAATGAGCGGTTGTGGTTGATCATAAGTTTTAGATTCAGAAGTGGTTCGATTAAAACTCCATAACAGGTGTGTGTAATCACATTGCTATTAGCATAGATCGGCAAAAAGCCGAAAAGTCGAAAAGTGGGTTGTCGACACCACATCGGCATGTGGCCGCGTGTGGTGTGGCGAGTAGTGAAATGAGGCCGTGTGGTTGATGAAATGGCCTTGATCAATTTTATGGGCGAAGCGGTATTGGGCCAATTTAATGGGCGGGTCGTGGGCCCAATGGGCCCGTGGGTCCCATACGGATAAATCGCACAAAGTGTGGTAGATTGTAGGCCGGTTGTGTAAACTACACCGCTAAGGCCATTTTGGGCTAAGTGGGCCATGTGAGTAAGGGCCCACATGGGCTGCAATATGGGCTAAACCCATTATCCTTTGTTTGACTATTAAGGTTGGACGGTCGTTTAAGACGATTGTGGACCCTCTTGTTGGGGTGGTAAGTATATTTAGACCCTATCTTGATGAAATGACCAATATACTCCTATATTTTGTATGACTATTTTGAGCATGGCATTTAGTATACGTATGATATTATGTTGCATTATATGGGGTGGGATATATGATTTTGGAAGAAGTGTACTTAAAGGCTATAAGCCTAATACTGGCAGCTCTGTTGTAAATATTGTTTTAGTATCGAAGTCGGTACGACTTGGTGTGTAAGGTTGGGTGGGTCGATTTTATCCCCACGTGGTGTGTAGGGCTGGTATGGAGATGGTGTGTAGCGATTGGATTGGGTATTATTCTTTGTTTGTATGTTGTACTGAAATGGACTAAGGCCAAGACTGCCTCATTCTTGAAATGGGCTCGAGCCAAGACCGACATCTTATTCTTGAAAAATGCCCTTAAATGCTTTTCTTTCAAATTTGTCCTATTCTTGCTCATTTTTGTCCAAATTTAAATTTACTGTAATTACTAAATAAGGACCTCCACTTTAAGAACCCATTTCAATTAAATCCCCTTTATTATCTAGAACACACATTTTGTTATTTTTACAATTTAGTCCTAATTATCAAATTAGGCATTTATACATAAAATTTCTTCACGAAATTTTCACAAAATTATTCAATCATTGAATAAACCTTAAAGCTTAATTGGAATAAATTTTTTTGACCTCAGATTCGTGGTTTCGCAACCACTTTGTTTAGGCCTTATTTCGGGATGTTACAATTTATGTAAAAGCTGAATATGTATAAGCTTAGAAACTATGTGTACAAGTTTGATTCAATCAATTTACGACGTCTGAAAGCCCCGTACGAACCTTAGGAATAGCTAGGATACATATGTCATGAAATAGGATTTTCGATATGTGTTCTCATGTAAGACCACGCCTGGGGCGTTGGCATCGATATGTTATTACGTGTAAGACCATATGCGGGACATCGACATGGTATTTGATTTGTGTAAGACCACATCTCGATAAATGGCATCGATATGTGATAGCATGTAAGACCACATTTGGGACGTTGGCATTGTACAATATATGTGATTATTCGAGTATCCTATTCAATTCTGAATGGTTCAACGAGCAACGATAATTTGTGATCGAATGTGTAAAATGAGCTAAGTGATTAGGTATGAAATAGTTGATTACTTATTTGAAAATAATGTAAGTTAGTTATTTAAAATGTGATGCAAATTATACATTATACTAATGAAAATATATATGTGTATTTGTGAAGTATATTCGGCCACATGATATGTATAAGTATGAGATATTAAAAGTTTGATTCATACTCTATGCTTATGAGCGTGTATATTCAGTTATACAATGGTACTATGGCTTATAAATTGAATATTTCTTAGATAATAGATACATGTATATTCGGACAAGGTAAAAATTATATATGGAAGTATATGTTATATATGAAATTATGAGCTTGAAATTAAATATGACTATGAAAGCATAAATTTATTTGGTTCAATTGAGTTGATATTGTCATTGAGTCATTTATTTACTTTTGACTTACTAAGCTATGATAGCTTACTCGTGTGTGTGTTTATGTTTGCCTCTGTTTTATAGATTTTGGAGGCTAGTTACGAGCTAGGAATCATCAGAAAGTCCATCACACTATCGACTATTTTGGTATTTTATAAGTTTGAACTCAAACCTATGGCATGTATAGGCTAGATTACATTTGGTTAACTTTGAATGTAACGCCCCAAATCCCAAAAACCCCTGTTAAATTTATTTTTGTGTGTTTGTGATGTGGATGTATGTTTGCCTTAGTGGTTTGGTGCTTTAGGAGTGTTTGGGAAGTCATGGGTTCAAGCCTTGGCTTAAGCAAAAAAAATTCTTCTATTTGAATAAACCCTTGTCATCAGCTAGTAGACTCTTAAAATATTGTGAGGGTAGCATGGCATAAAGAGCCTGATAGCCTAGCGATAAGTTACTTGTTGCATATACTAAGGGACTTGAGTTCGAGTCCTACTGCACGCCAGGGATGTCTTTTTGCTACTATTCCGTGTAAGTGGTTGTATATCACTGAAACTCTGAAGCTTGGGCGGTTGGTGTGTTTGAGGGGATGTGGGAGTGTGTAGTCGAGATTCTAGGAGTAAATTTGGGGATGTGGATAGGAGTTTGATCGGTTGAGTGATTGGTGGAGGATTTTGGAGAGGTGATTGTGGGGAGTTGGGGGATGAAAAGATGTTGTGCGGAATAGGGACTCTAGACTCCCTTTGAATGTTCGTTTGTGTAGAGAGTGGGAAGGTATTTAGTGTGTTGAAGGTGGCGAATTTGTGGAGTGCTTTTCGTCAAAATTTTGGCTATAGGCTTGGGATGTCAATTTGTGATAGCTAGCTTTAGGTCAATTTTGATTTCTATACTTGGGTTTTTGGAAATTTATTTTTTTTTGGCATTAGTCGTATACTTCTAAAACCTCTCAGTCTCTTGTTTTTCTTTGGCCATATACCCAAGTGGTATCTTAACTTTCTTTTTTCTTCTTCTTTGGCCGATTGAGCATCTTCTTCTTCTTTTTCTTCTTCTCTTTTTCTCTGAAGGCAAATTCTTCCTTGTTCATTCTCATTGTTTCTTTCTCTGTGGGGCTAAATACTTATACTCTCCCCTCTCAAATCTTGTTCCTCTTACTGTGGCTGAATCTTCTTGATTTACTGTTGCTAAAGTTCACTAGATATAGTGGCAAGGGTATGTTTTGATCACTTTATTATTGCTCTTCCTAGCCGCACTTCGGTTGGCTCTACTAAGCAAGTTTTAGCTTTCCCTTCTCTTTCTCTTTGGGGGGCGAATATGGGTTCTTCTTCTAACGACTATGTTTTGCCAAATCATGTTAGGAGTGTGGATCCTATAGTGGAAGCTTGGGTGATTACCCTTCTCTTTGCAAGTGGTCTATCCATTTTTGGGGTAAGTGATTTAAGTATAATGTATTCCATAGGGATTTTAAATATTTACTACTCGATCCAATGTTTCTCGTGAAGGAAAAGTTTTGGAGTAGTGCGTGGGGGTTAAGTTAGTTGGATTCTATGATTATTGGTTTGGTAAGTGTCGGTGAATTTATCGAATCCTCTTCGATATATTGGTTTGGTTTAACGATGGATTTAGACTAATAAGGGGTTGTGGTTGATCATAGGTTCTCGATTCAAAAATGGATCGATTACAACTCCATAACAGGTGTGTGTAATCACATTGCTATTAGCATATATTGGCAAGAAGCCAAAAAGCTGAAAAGTGGGTTGTCGACACCACACTGGCATGTGGCCGCCCGTGTGGCAAGCTGAGTAGTGAAACGAGGCCATGTGGTCGACGAAATGGCCTTGATTGATTTCATGGGCCGAAACGGTATTGGCCAGTTTGGGCCAAACTGGGTCAGGTGGGCCTAATGAGCCCGTGGGCCCATACGAAAAATTGCACAAAGTGTGGTAAATTGTGAGCCAAGCTGTGTAAACTACACTGTTAAGGCCATTTCTGGGCTAAGTGGGCCATGTGAGAGTAGGGGCCGCCATGGGCCTGCAATATGGGCTGAAGGCCTATTATCACAGTTTGACTATTAAGGTTGCACAGGTCACCTAAGATGACTATGGACCTACTGTTGGAGCGATAAGTATACTTAGACCCTATACTGATTAAATGACCAATATACCCCTGTATTATGTATGATTGTTTTTGAGCATGACATTTCTGCATACACTTATGATATTATGTTGCATTACATGGGTGGGATATATGATTTTGGAGGAAGTGTACTGAAAGGCTATAAGCCTATTACTGGCAGCTCTGCTGCAAATATTATTTTAGTACCGAAATCGGTACGACTTGGTGTGTAAGGTTGGGTAGGTCGATTTTATCCCCACATGGTGTGTAGCCGGTACGGAGATGGTGTGTAGCGGTTGGATTGGGTAGGATTCTTTGTTTGCATCTTTGTCTTGAAATAGGCTAAGGCCAGATCGCCTCTCATTCTTGAAATGGGTTTAGGCCCATCTTGGTCTTGTCATCATTACTAAAAATGGGCTAAGGCCCTACCAGAACTAACGGGCCTAGGCCCAGGTTGCATTTACTCTGATTGTTTGTTATTTTTGGATTTCACAAACTGAGTTTTTGTAAACTCACCCATCTATTATCTGTGCAAGAAATCCCCAGGCTTAGACGGATCGAGGCGACGGAGGACTCGAAGGTAGTCACTCAATGTAGTTAATTTATTTCAAATACTACAATTTAGATTTTATTTGATATTGGGTTTTCGTTATGTAATAAGGCCATTTAAAGTTTATTTTAAATTGGGAATTTAACTACTTTAATTTTACCTATTAGTAATAGGACTCATATTTTCAAGAAAGCAGAAACCAATGTTTTTCTGAAATCATCACGCTTACGCCATACGTTTTAAAATCTTCAAACAAAAAACATTGTTTTAAAATTTGAGAAACTAGTATAATTAATATTTTTTTCTTAAATAACTTGAGTTTTGAAAAGGAACTAATCATCCTAACCTTTTATTTAGAATCTATAGAAGTTTTTATGAAAAATGAATTTTTGTCAATTTGTGTTTTGGAAAAACACTCTAATGTCACATCATAGATTCGACCATACATCTAAGCCGGGTTTGGGGTGTTACATTTAGTGGTATCAGAGCCAGGTTATATAACTCGGGTATGGGTTTCGGTTTTCAAAATCGTGGAAATGTTTTACTGAGGGAGTGGTACATCGAGTCTCTGCGCTGATCCTGTAAGTCTTCTGACTGTTTTTACTGAAATATTACTGAGACTACTTTAGATAGTAAAAATTGTACAGAAAACTCTTTAGTTAGAGTAAACTTTGAACGGTGAATTGCGAAAATGAACTCTGGAATAATACTGTTCATAAAACGTTAGTAATAAACATTGGAATAATAACAGACTGGCATAAAACTTTTAATACAAATAAAAGCACGAGTGGATAATGAGCACTAGGGGTACTCGTGGTAGAGGCCACGGCAGAGGCCATGAAGGTGCTCGGACTGGGTCTTCGTCTTCTAGACACCAGCCTAATGAGGAAGTTAGAGAGGCACCAGCTTCACCTATGGCTGAGACAGGGTCTCAGAATCAAGCATCTGGGGACGACGCACTGTCCCAAGCGATGTTAAGAATTCTAGAAAGGGTCGCTGGGCCTAGTACTGGTACTAGTAATATCGGTCGTGGGTCGGTTACGGAGCAACTGAGGTCTAATGGGGCGGAGATATTCAGGGGTATTACTGGAGTTGCCCCTAATGTGACTGATTATTGGATAGAGGCCACAGAAAGGATCATGGATGACCTTGACTGTACCCCTGATCAGAAGTAAAAAGGTGCAATATCTCTACTGAGAGACGAAGCTTACCGGTGGTGTCTTCTGTCAAAAGGGCACTCAAGCCTATTGTTTGACACAGGAGTTTTAAAGACTACTTTCCAAGCTAAATATGTGGTTGCCAAGTATGTGGATGCCCGTAGAAGGGAATTTATGAACTTAACTCAGGAAGATAGGACAGTGGCTGAATATGAGGCCAAATTTTTATGATTGAGTCGCTATGCAAGTGAGATAGTGGCAACAAAATACGAAAGTTCAATTTGAGGATGGCCTCGGGGATGGTCTAAGAGTTTTGACAGCTCCTCAGAGGGAGCGGGATTTCACAGCACTAGTTGACAAGGAAAAAATCGCCGAGGATGTGACGCGTGCTGGGTGCTAGAACAGAGAGAAAGGCAGAGGTAAGAAGGATGCTGAGCCCTCAAATTCTATTTAGAGGTTTAAGAAAAAGCCTAGAACTAATGGACCAATTAGAGTTAGGGCCCTTGCTGTTGCTACTGCTGGATCGCAATTCTGTGCTGGTTGTGGAAAATGCCATCAGGGAGAGTGTTGGAGGAAGTTGGGTGCATGTTTGAGGTGTGGATCATTGGAGCATCGGGTTAAGGATTGTCCGTAGAGGCCCGGTCAGATTCAAGCTACTAGTATGGGTACGAGCCAACTGTAGAGAGGTGTTTAGCAGCCATCGAGAGGCCGTGGTCAGGCTCGAGTGGTAATGGTTTAGGCCGTGGTCACAGAGCACCGGGCAGAGGTGCTGGTTATACTAACGTGAGGCAGCCAGCACTAGTTTATGCTGTACATCGCTGAGAGGATGGGGATGCTGCAAATGTCATAACGGGTACGTTTTTTATCCATAAAGTACCTTATACTGCATTAATAGATATAGAATCTGCCAATTCTTATGTTGCTTGCACTGTTACTGAGAAATTAGGGATTTTGGTTGAGAATACTCCAAGTGGAATTATTGTTCGGGTAAATAAGTTGTTTAGAGATGTTCCCTTGGAGATTCGAGGAGTTATTTTTCTGTCCGATCACATGGAGCTGTCTTTCAGGGAATTTGACTTAATACTAGGCGTGGATTGGCTAGTTAAACATCAGGTAAGGTTGGATTGTACCACTAACATAATTTCTGCACTAAGGGCCAAGAAATTGTTTCGCAAGGGTTGTGAGGTGTTCTCGGCTTACATCAGTGTTTCAGATGTTGGGGACTCTTTGGTAAAGGATATTAGCACGGTCAAGGATTTTCCGGACGTCTTTCTTGAAGAGCTACTAGGGTTACCTCTAGATCGTGAAGTGGAGTTTGGGATTGAGCTCTTTTTTAGTACAGCTTCAGTGTCCATCGCGCCTTACAGAATGGCACCGAAGGAGCTTGTGGAGCTTAAGGCCCAGATACAAGAGTTACTGGAACGTGGGTTTATCCGACCTAGCGTGTCTCCGTGGGGAGCACCAATGTTGTTTGTGAAAAAGAAGGATGGATCCATGTGTATGTGCATCAATTATAGGTAATTAAATAAGCTGACCATTAAGAACAAATACCTTCTGCCAAGGATTGATGATATGTTCGATCAATTGTGAGGGGCGTCAGTGTTCTCTAAAATAGATCTTCAGCTGGGGTATCATCAACTAAGAGTTAAAGAGGACGATGTACACAAGATGGTATTCGAGACTCGTTATGGTCATTACGAGTTCCTGGTAATGCCTTTTGGACTGACAAATACACCGGCAGCTTTTATGGATTTGATGAACAGAGTGTTTCAACCCTATCTGGACCGGTTTGTTTTAGTATTTACCGATGACATACTGGTGTATTCAAGGACCAAAGATGAACATGATGAACATCTGTGGGTGGTTCTGTAAATCTTGAGTGAGAAACAACTGTACGCCAAGTTCAGCAAGTGTGAATTTTGGATAAGAGGGGTAACGTTTCCTGGTCATGTGGTATCTGCTGAGGGGATTAGGGTTGATCCTTGGAAAATTTAGGCTGTCCTGGATTGGAAGTAGCCTAAGACTGTATTAGAAATTCAGAGTTTTCTACAACTGGCTGGGTATTATTCAAGATTTGTATAGAGATTCTCACTAATTGCCGCACCCTTAACTAAGTTACTATGAAAGGACGTGCCTTTTTAACTGGACTGATGAGCAGTAAGAGAGCTTTGAAAAGCTTAAAATTTTTTTTACTAAGGCCCCTGTTTTGATTCAGCCAGAGTCTGGAAAAGAATTTACTGTTTATAGCGATGGATCACACGCTGATTTGGGTTGTGTGTTGATGCAAGAGGGTAAGGTGGCGGCATATGCGTCACACCAGCTTAAGAATCATAAGGTGAATTACCTAACACACGACTTGGAGTTGGCCACAGTGTTATTCGCATTAAAAATTTAGAGGCATTATTTGTACGGTGAAAAGTGTATCATTTACACAAATCACAAGAGCCTTAAGTATCTCCTCATTCAGAAGGAGTTAAATCTTAGGCAGCATAGATGGATCAAGCTGCTTAAGGAATATGACTATTTGATTGAATACCATCTTGGTAAGGCCAATGTGGTGGCTAATGCATTAAGCCGTAAGGCTATGACTGAACTGAGAGCAATGTTTGCTCGTCTTAGCTTATTAGAGGATGGTAGTTTATTGGCTAAGCTCCAAGTTAAACTAGTGTGGATTGAGTAGATTAAGAGTAAATAGTTAGAAGATGAGTCTTTGGGTCTTCGGTTCCATTAGATCGAAAATGGTTATACTGTGGATTTTGGGCTGAACGATGAGGGGTACTCTATTTCCGAGGCAGAATTTGCGTACATAAGGATACTGATCTGAGATAGACTTTATTGCGAGAGGTGCATAGTAGCCCCTATGCTTTGCACCCAGGTGGAAATAAGATGTACAAAGATCTTCGTGAGGTATAATGGTGGTTGGGTCTTAAGCATTAGATTACCAACTTTGTGGGGAAATGTTTAACCCTGCCAACAGGTTAAAGCAGAACATCAGTTACCTTCTGGGTTGTTTCAGCCAGTTAAAATTCTGATGTAGAAGTGGAAAAGAGTAACTATAGGCTTTGTGAGTGGGCTACCCCTAACACTTTCTAAGGAAGATTCTGTGTGGGTCATTGTGGATCGATTGACCAAACTGCCCATTTCATACTGGTTCGCACAAATTATTCATTGCAGAAACTGGCTAAGCTCTATGTATCTGAGGTAGTGAGATTGCGTGGGGTACCAGTTTCTATAATATCTGACAGAGATCTTCGCTTCACGACTTGGTTCTAGAAGAAATTACATGAAGCTCTGGGTGCACGATTGGACTTCAGTACTGCGTTCTATCCTCAGACAAATGGCCAGTTGGAGAGGGTGATTCAAATATTGGAGGACATGTTATGGAGTTGTGTAATTGAATTCTAGGGTAGTTGGGAGGATTAATTTCCGTTAACAGAGTTTTCTTACAATAATAGCTACCAGTGTAGCATATAGATAGCACCTTACGAAGCACTATATGGTCGTAGGTGTCGTACTCTATCATGTTGGACTGAGTTGGGTGAGCGGCGTGCTCTGGGTCCTGAACTAGTATCTAATACCAAGGATAAAGTTAGATAAATTTGGGATCGATTGAAGGCAGCATCAGACAGACAGAAGTCTTATACGGATTTGAGGTGTAAGGAAATTGAGTATTCTGTGGGATATTTCCTCTTTCTAAAGGCCTCGCCATGGAAGAAGTTGCTGAGATTTGGGCGTAAGGCCAAGTTGAGCCCAAGATTTATTGGGCCTTATCGCATACTAAGACGAGTAAGATCAATTGCCTACTAGTTAGAGCTACCTCCAGAATCAGAGCTGATTCACGATGTGTTCCACGTCTCTATGCTGAGACGCTACCATTCGATCTTTCACATGTTGTGCCGCTTGAGGAGATTGAAATTAAACCGGATCGACTTTCAAGGAAGAACCAATTTAGATTTTAGATCGCGAGGTGAAAGTCTTAAGAAAGAAATCAATCCCATTAGTGAAAGTTCTTTGGTGGAACCACGCTCGAGTAGGCTACGTGGGAACCCAAGGAGACGATGCAACAATAGTACCCTCACCTTTTTTCGACTGTAAATTTCAAGGCTGAAATTTTCTACAATGAGGTAGAATTGTAATGCCCCAAATCTCAAAAACCCCTGTTAAATTTATTTTTGTGTGTTTGTAATGTGGATGTATGTTTGCCTTAGTGGTTTGGTGCTTTGGGAATGTCTAGGAAGTTATGGGTTCAAGCCTTGGCTTGAGCAAAAATTTTTCTTCTATTTGAATAAACCTTTGTCATCTATTTGAATAAACCTTTATCATCAGCTAGTAGGCTCTTAAATTATTGTGAGGGTAGCATGGCATAAAGAGCCTGCTAGCCTGGTGGTAAGTGGCATGTTGCATATGCTAAGGGACTTGAGTTTGAGTCCTACTGCACGCAAGGGATGACTTTTTGCTACTATGTCGTGTAGGTGGTTGTATATCACTGAAACTCTGAAGCTTGGGCGGTTGGTGTGTTTGAGGGGATGTGGGAGCATGTAGCCGAGATTCTAGGAGTAAATTTGGGTATCTAGATAGGAGTTTGATCGGATGAGTGATTGGTGGAGAATTTTGCGGAGGTGATTGTAGGGAGTTGAGGGATGAGAAGATGTTGTGTCAAATGGGGACTCTAGACTCCCTTTGAGTGTTCATTTGTGTAGAGAGTGGGGAGGTGTTTAGTACGTTGAAGGCTGGTCAAATTTGTGGAGTCCTTTTGGTCAAAAAATTCGGCTATAGGCTTGGGATGTCGATTTGTGTTAGCTAGCTTTAGGTCAATTCCGATTTCTATAGTTCGTGTTTTGGAAACTTTATTTCTTTTTGGCTTTAGTCGATACTTCTAAAACCTCTCGGTCTCTTGTTTTTCTTTGGTCGATATGCAAGTGGTATCCTAACTCTCCTTCTTCTTCTTCTTTGGCCGATTGAGCATCTTCTTTTTTCTTCTCCTTTTCTCTGAAGCCAAATTCTTCCTTGTTCGTCCTCATTGTTACTTTCTTTGTGGGCTCCCCTCTCAAATCTTGTTCTTCTTATCGTATTGAATCTTCTTGATTTACTATTGCTAAAGTTCACTAGATCTAGTGGCAAGGGTATGTTTTATCACTTTATTATTGCTCGCCTAGCCTAACTTCGGTTGGTTGTGCTAAGCAAGTTTCAACTTTCCTTCTCTTTCTCTTTGGGAGCCGAATATAGGTTCTTCCTCTAACGACTGTGTTTTGCCAAATCATGCTAGGAGCATGGATCCTATAGTGGAAGCTTGGGCCGATTACCCTTCTCTTTGCAAGTGGTCTATCCATTTTTAGGGTAAGTGATTTAAGTACAATGTATTCCATATAGGATTTTAAATATTTACCAATCGATCCAATGTTTCTCGTGGAGGGCAAAGTTTTGGAGCAGTACGTGGGGGTTAAAGTCAGTGGGATTCTACGATTATTGGATTGGTAAGTGTCAGTGAATTTATCGAATCCTCTTCGATATATTGGTTTGGTTTAACGATGGATTTAGACTAATGAGCGGTTGTGGTTGATCATAAGTTTTAGATTCAGAAGTGGTTCGATTAAAACTCCATAACAGGTGTGTGTAATCACATTGCTATTAGCATAGATCGGCAAAAAGCCGAAAAGTCGAAAAGTGGGTTGTCGACACCACACTGGCATGTGGCCGCCCGTGTGGCAGGCTGAGTAGTGAAATGAGGCCGTGTGGTTGATGAAATGGCCTTGATCAATTTTATGGGCCGAAACGGTATTGGGCCAATTTGGGCTGAACTGGGTCGTGTGGGCCCAATGGGCCCGTGGGTCCCATACGGATAAATCGCACAAAGTGTGGTAGATTGTAGGCCAGGTTGTGTAAACTACACTGCTAAGGCCATTTTTGGGCTAAGTGGGCCATGTGAGAGTAAGGGCCCACATGGGCTCGCAATATGGGCTAAACCCATTATCACTGTTTGACTATTAAGGTTGGACGGGTCGTTTAAGACGATTGTGGACCTACTGTTGGGGTGGTAAGTATATTTAGACCCTATACTGATGAAATGACCAATATACTCCTATATTTTGTATGACTATTTTTGAGCATGGCATTTCTGTATACACGTATGATATTATGTTGCATTATATGGGGTGGGATATATGATTTTGGAAGAAGTGTACTTAAAGGCTATAAGCCTAATACTGGCAGCTCTGCTGTAAATATTGTTTTAGTATCGAAGTCGGTACGACTTGGTGTGTAAGGTTGGGTGGGTCGATTTTATCCCCACGTGGTGTGTAGGGCTGGTATGGAGATGGTGTGTAGCGATTGGATTGGGTATTATTCTTTGTTTGTATGTTGTACTGAAATGGACTAAGGCCAAGACTGCCTCTGTTACTGAAATGGGCTCAGGCCAAGACTGATACTGTTACTGAAAAATAGGCTAAGGCCCTAACCGAAACTAACGAGCCTAGGCCCGGATTGCATTTACTCTAATTGTTTGTTATTTTAGGATTTCACAAACTAAGTTTTCGTAAACTAACCCATCTGTTATCTGTGCAGGAAATCCCCAGGCTTAGATGGATCGACGCAACGGAGGACTCGAAGGTGTCCACTCAACGTAGTTAATTTTTTTAAAATACTATAATTTAGATTTTATTTGATATTGGGTTTTCGTTATGTAATAAGGCCTTTTAAAGTTTATTTTAAATTGGGGATTTAATTACTTTAATTTTACCTGTTAGTAATAGGACTCGTTTTTTCAAGAAAGCACAAACCAATGTTTTTTTGAAATCATTACGCTTACGCCATACCTTTTAAAAGCTTCAGCAACAAACTCTATTTTAAAATTGGAGAAACTAGTATAATTAATATTTTGCTTAAATAACTTGAGTTTTCATAAGGAACTTGTCATCCTACCCTTTTATTTAGAATCTAAAAAAGTTTTTATGAAAAACAGATTTTTGTCAATTTGTGTTTTGGAAAAACACTCCAATGTCACATAATAGATTCGACCATAACGTCTAGATCGGGTTTGGGGTGTTACATTGAAGATTGTGTATATATTAAGCCATGTGACAATGGCTAATATGTTATGTGAGTATATAAACTTAAGTCAAGTTTATATGTGTTATATACATTGAAAATGGTTGGTGATTTTAGTTATGGTTGGTTTTGATGTTTCGGCTATAGCTTATATATATAAGTATATATATGTATGTGAATTGTAACAACTCGATTTAGGGCCTAGTTAGAATAGTGGCTTCTAGACCACAAATCCAAAGTCAAAGAAATTATTTTATTATTGTTTTGATATTATAGCATGTTTTGAAGAGTGCATGAAAAATTTGGTGAAGTAATTTTAGCAATTGTGAGCTTAATTGCGTAAAAGAAGTAAGTCGCATAAAGTGCAAAAGTCCTAATTTGATAGCTAAAAATGTCTAGTAGCTAGAGAGCTTAAATTAAGGGTCTTTAAAGGGCAATTAGACCCTTTAGGGAGACATGGCCAACCATAGGAGACAAATGTGGTCAAATTTTCAAAATTTAGTAGGTTAGGTGGCTTATTTTGACTAAAATAAGAGTAAACTAAGGGAATATGATATCACCCTATTTTTATATTCTTTCTCCACTGAAAATTAGTGATGGGATGGGGTTTGAAAGTTTAAAAATTTCTGCAACTTATCATCTCTAGAAGTAAGTGATTTCCATACCCTTTGTTGATGATTTTTACATTTTTGAGACCCTTAAAGCATAAGCTTTCAAATGAGGGTACTATTTTGCAAAACGAATAAGAGTTTACGGCATTACCATGAAAGGATAGGTAATGTTTGTTGAGCTTTTAAGGAAGAAAATGAGTCTTTGGTGTCTTATAAACAATTTTTGTGAAAGGTGTTAGCACGAAAACACCTAAAAAGACCATTTTGCATAATTTGTAAAATAGATGTTAAGTATGTGAAAGAGTGAGAATCTGGAGTTACTATAAGAGAAAAAAGGGATTCAGCTAAGCTTAAGATGTGAAAAAATACGATAAAAATCAATTTTCAAGCTTAGGGGTTAAATGTTCATTTTGCAAAAGTCTAGGGGCAAATTGGTCATTTTGCCCAATTATGAATTGTAGAGTGCCTAGATTGATAAAGTGACTAAATAAGTGCATTTTTCTATTATAGATCAAGAAATATCGAATCCGAACCTAGACCGAGGGAAAGGCAAGCAAATCAACTAAATCTACTAGTCGTCACATTTTGTAATCCGAGGTAAGTTGTATGTAAATAATACAACTACATTGCTTATGTATGCGTTGAATTGTATTTGAATTAATATAGCTTGAATTGCTTGATTTTGGAATTGAAAAAGTATGATGACAATAGAGATTGTAGAATTCTCGATTGAACCTTAGGAAATAAATAGGATATTCATGCCATGACATTTGGGTCACTTGGGTGAGCTACTGTAAGACATGTCTGGGACATGCATCAGCCACATTACGAGATTTAGTGTAAGACTACGTCTAAGACATGGAATTGGCATTGAGAGGAGTGCTAGTGTAAGACATGTCTAGGACATGCTGTGGCCTCGAGACATAAGCCAGTGTAAGATAAGTCGGGGACATGCATCGGCTACGATATATGCCAGTGTAAGACCATGTCTGGGACATGGCATCGGTACAGATATGCTAGAACTTGTGTAAGACCATGTCTGGGACATGGTATCGATACCTAACCCCATGTTTGAGGTTAAACGAATATCTGATAATGTTCCAAATGGTTCAACCACGAAATTATGATTTAAAGTTAACAAGGGAAGTATAACCGTGTTATGAGTGGTACAAGTACCTATATGGTATGTATGAAATGTTCCATATATGCTATATGAGGTGTATTGAATATTGATGAGTAACTTTTGCTTATGCCATTTGTGTATTATGATTCTTGTTGATGAATGGAGAAGTTATGTTGTATATTTATTTATGTGCAACTTACTAAGCTTTATGCTTACTCCCTTTCCTTTTTCATTTTCTTATAGTTCCGCCTATCTAGCTCAATGACCAAAGAAAGTTAGAGATATCGATCACACTATCAATCGAAGCATTCAGTATAGTTTGATTTATATTTTTGAATATGGCATGTATAGATGTTAGACTTTACTATTTTTGTGCCATTGAGAACTGACCAAATGTGTTGGCTTGGGTTGGAAACCCTTCATTTATTATTAAGCCTTGAATGATGCCTAATATCCATTTGATTTGTATACAAGATATTAGTTGCATGGATGAGTAAAGTGTACAAATGGAATGTTGTTTATATTAGTTGTTGTGGTTGCATGGGATAGTCTTATCTTGATTATAGTTGTTATTATGCAGGTTGTGTAAGTAAGGGTGGCAAATAGGCTTGGTAAATAGCCTTATATTGTCCACACGAGTAGACACAAGGGCGTGTGTCTAGGCCGTGTGTGATACACGGTCTACCCTATGGGCATGTGGATCGACCGTGTGTCCCCTGCATATAAAATTTTCAAGTCAATATGCATGGTAGTAAACACAGAGGTAGGGACACGGTTATGTGTCTCAGTCGTGTGAAGGACACGACCTAGCACACGGGTGTATGCCTTGGCCATGTGACATTTTGGGGATGCTGATGTTAGAAACAGAATGTCCATGTTTTTGCACACGGGCTAGGACACGGGCATGTCATGGCCTTGTGAAGGACACTGGCCAGGGACATAGGAATGTGCCAGGCCGTGTGAAATCCCCTGTAGGTGCATTTCAAATTAATTCCACATGGGTAGAGGACACGGGCGTGTTGAAATGCCCACACGGGCGTGTTGCCGTTCCATACGGACGTGTGCCCTATTTCAAAGTCAATTTTTCTATAGATGGTTTAAGGACTCAGACTGATCCCAAATAATTTTCAAAGGTCAATTTAGGGCTTGTATGCCCATAATAGGAAGTTTAAAGTAGAAATTGAAAAGTTCTAAATTGGTTCAAGTCTTGGTGACTTGGGGAACATTTGTGTGCATGAGATCGAGTTAGATAATGCCTCGTATTCTGCCTCAGCGTGGATTACGGGTTTGAGGCGTTACATTTAGTGGTATCAGAGCTATGGTTTAGTTAGTTCTAGGACTAACCTAGCAAGAGTACGAGTCTAGCTATACATGCCATAACTATATATTGATAGAGCTAAAAGGACCGCGCCAGTTAAGAGTGAGCCCCTGACTATGGGCCAAGGTGGAGGGGCTAGAGAAGCCTATCTCCGAATGATGGATGCTTGTACATGGAGTTTGTTCGTGCGAATCCGAACACTCCACCTCTCCCACCCCCTCCAATTCCTCAGTATACCCCGGTAGTTCCTCAAGGCGCGGACTTGACTAGGAGGGAGAAGCCTCCGATAGACAAGATTAGGAAGCAAGGGGCCAAGGAATTCTGAACAAACTTAGATGACGACCCAGAGAAAGCAGAGTTTTGGTTAAAGAATACCATTAGGGTGTTTGATGAATTGTCGTACACACTTGAAGAGTGCGTGAAATGTGCAGTGTCACTCCTACGGGATTCAGCTTATCAGTGGTGGAATACTCTCATGTTCGTTGTACCGAGAGAGAGGATCACTTAGGAATTCTTCTAAGAAGAATTTCAGAAAAAGTATATTAGCCAGAGGTTTATAGACCAAAAGTGGAAGGAATTTTTAGAGTTAAAGCAAGGTAGTAGGAGAGTGATGGAGTATGAACGAGAGTTTGTGAAACTCAGCAAATACGCGAGGGAGTGCGTTTCCTCAGAAGCCTTTATGTGTAAGAGGTTCGAGGATGGTCTTAATGAAGATATCTAAGTATTTGTTGGCATCCTAGAGCTAAGAGAATTTGTAGTGCTCGTTGAGAGAGCATTCAAGGCAGAAGAGCTGGTGAAAGAGAGGAGGAAAGCGGCTATTGAGTCGCGAGATTCAAAGAAGAGACAGATAAGGAAGGCACCTCAATCCTCATCTAAGAGATCGAAGGAATTTTCTATTTGATCAAATGCTTCAGTGGGGGTTTTTGAATAGAAACAAGAACCGGCATAACACAACTTCTAGAGCCCAGACCACTTTTATCGTGAGTGTCGGTAGTGCCCGGCCGAATAGGCCACAATGTTCCCAATGTGGTAGGCGTCACTTCAGTGAGTGCCAGGGGAATGAAAGGGGTTGTTTTAAGTGTGGATCATTAGAACATTTCATCTGAGACTGTCTTGAAATAGAAGAGAGAGAGAAAAAGCAAGAAACAAAGGCAAGTAGTGCTCCATTGAGGGGTAGACCACAAACGAACTCTAGAAGCGGGGTTGGTAGCAAAGGTGCACCAAGAGATGCTACAATGAGGTCCGAGGGCAGAGCGCCTGCAATGACTTTCTCTATTCGTGCCTGTGAAGCAGTAGAATCTCCCGACGTGATCACGAGTACCCTTTCTATCCATGAAATATATATTGTTGCTTTAATTGACCCGGGCTCTACCCACTCTTATGTTTGTATGGAAGTGATACCTCGTATGAGCATGATTGTAGAGTCCACTAAGTTTGTGGTAAAAGTGTCAAACCCTTTAGGCAGACATGTGCTAGTGGACCAAGTATCTAAAAATTGTCCTTTGACAATTAGAGATCATGTTTTCAGGCTAACTTGATGTTATTACCGTTTAAAGAATTTGATGTAATCCTTGGGATGGATTGGTTGACTTCTCATAATATTGTAGTAGACTGTAGGAGTAAAGTTATTGAGTTGAAATGTGAAGACAAAATTATTCTTCGGGTTGGACCAGATGAGTCGAATAATTCGCCTGTAATAGTATCGTCTTTGACTGCTGAGAAATATTTGAGAAAAGGATATGAAGCTTACCTAGCTTTGGTGTTGAATACTCAAGTGTCTGAGTTGAAGATTGAATTGGTACCAGTGGTTTGTGAGTTTATAGATACGTTTTCGGAAGAATTACTCAGACTAACTCCAGTGAAGGAAGTAGAGCTTGGAATCGAGTTGGTACCAGGCACGGCACCCATCTCAATTGCTCTGTATAGGATGGCTCCTACGGAGTTAAAGGAGTTGAAAGCTCAACTACAAGAGTTAACTGACAAGGGCTTTATGAGATTGAGCTTTTCCCTGTGGGGTGTTCCGGTGTTCTTTGTGAAAAAGAAAGATAGGTCGATGAGATTGTGCATTGACTATAGATAGCTCAATAAGGTAACAGTGAAGAACAAGCATCCTTTGCCAAGGATCGATGACTTGTTTGATCAGTTAAAAGGAGCCACTATATTTTCCCAGATTGACTTAAGGTAAGGATACTACCAGTTAAGGGTGAAAGAACAAGATGTACCGAAGACTTTGTTTCGGACAAGATACGGGCATTATGAGTTCCTTGTCATGCCCTTTGATTTGACTAATGCCTCGGCGACGTTTATAGATTAGATAAACTACAGTTTTTAACTGTATTTGGATAAGTTCACGGTGGTCTTTATCGATGACATACTATTTACTCACGTGATGAGAGTGAGCACGCGAAACATTTGAGGATTGTATTACAGACCTTGAGAGACAAGCAATTGTACGCCAAGTTTAATAAGAGCGAATTCTGGCTTAAGGAAGTTGGGTTTCTAGGATACATTGTGTCGAGTGACGGAATTAGAGTTAACCCAAGAAAAATCTCAACTATTATTGAATGGAAACCGCCAAAGAATGTGACAGAGATTTAAAGCTTTTTGGGTTTGGCCAGGTACTATAGATGGTTTGTAAACGAATTCTCCATGACAGTTACTTCGATGACAAGGCTGCAACAAAAAGATGTCCAGTTTGAATGGACAGAAAAGTGCCAAAAGAGTTAGTACAACCGGAGTTGGGCAAAGAGTTTATGATATATAGCGACATCTCATTGAATGGTTTAGGGTGTGTGCTTATGCAAGAAGGCAAGGTTATAGCCTATGCCTCAAGACAGCTAAAGCCACATGAGAAAAATTACCCGACGCACGATCTAGAGTTGGCCGCCATCTTGTTCGCATTGAAGATTTGGAGGCACTACTTGTATAGAGAGAAATGTCGAGTATTCACCGATCACAAGAGTCTTAAGTACTTGATGACTTAAAAGGAGTTAAATTTGCGGCAACGATGATGGTTAGAGCTAATAAAGGATTATGAGTTGATTATCGACTACCATCTGAGAAAGGCGAATGTAGTCGCTTATACTTTGAGTAGAAAGTCACTGTTCGCTTTAAGAGCCACGGATACTCAGTTGGCTATGTCCAACGATGGTTCTGTCTTAGCAGAGTTGAGAGCTAGACCGACATTTTGACAAAAGATCCGTGAAGCTTAGAAAGATGATAATGAGTTGCAAGCTAAGATGACTCAGTGTGAAACAAAATATAAATCTGAGTTTCGTGTTGGTGTTGATGGATGTTTAATGTTCAAAAATAGAGTTTGTGTACCCAAGGGCAATGAGCTTAATCAAAAGATTCTGTGTGAAGCCCATAGTGGTTGTTTGTCCGTTCACTCAGGCAGTGTAAAAATGTATAATGACTTGAAGAAAATGTATTGGTGGTCGAGGATAAAAAGAGATATTTCAGAGTTTGTTTCCAAGTGTCTTGTGTGTCGGCAAATAAAGGCTGAACACCAAGTACCTTCGGGTCTACTTCATCCTATAACAATTCCAGAGTGGAAGTGTGATCGGATCACTATGGATTTTGTGACGGGTTTGTCGGTGACCCCGAAGAAAAAAGATGTTGTTTGGGTTGTTGTTGATAGGCTAACAAAGTCGACACATTTTATACCAGTGCGTACGGACTTCTCCCTTGAGAGATTGGTTAAATTATACATTTTTGAGATTGTTAGACTACACAGGGTACCCTTGTCGATTGTTTCAGATAGGGACCCAAGATTTACCTCGAGGTTTTGGAAAAAGTTACAAGAGGCTTTGGCAACAAAGTTGAGTTTTAGCATGACATTTCACCTGTAAACTGACGGCCAGTCGGAAAGAGTGATTCAGATTTTAGAAGACATGTTACAGTGTTGTCTCTCAAGTTTCAAGGTAGTTGGGAAAGGTACTTGCCATTGGTTGAATTCGCCTATAACTATAGTTATCAGAAAAGTCTAAAAATGGCGCATTATGAGGCTTTGTATGGACAAAAGTGTCGGACGCCCTTATATTGGACTGAGCTCCAAGAGAGTCAGATTCACAGGGTTGATTTAATCAAAGAGGCTGAAGAGAAAGTTAAAGTGATTTGTGACTGCTTGAAGGCCGCCTCGGATAGACAGAAATCCTACGCGGATTTGAAACGAAAGGAAGTTGAGTTTCAACTCGGGGATAAGGTACTTTTGAAAGTATCCCCATGAAGGAAAATCCTCAAATTTGGTAGAAGAGGAAATTTGAGTCCTCGTTTCATAGGACCTTATGAGGTTATTGAGAGAGTAGGAATGATTGCGTATCGATTTGCTTTGCCACCAGAGTTGGAAAAGATTCACGACGTATTTCATGTGTCCATGCTACGCCGATATAGATCAGACCCTTCGCATGTGATTGCGCCAACAGAGGTTGAGATTCTTCCAGACATGACTTATGGTGAAGAGCTGGTCAAGATTTTAGCTCGATAAGTCAAACAGTTGAGAAATTAGATTATTGCACTCGTGAATTTGTTATGGCATAGACACGGAGTCGAGGAAGCCACATGGGAACCCGAGGAGACTATAACAGATTAGTACCCAAATTTATTCGCAGTAAGATTTTCGGGGACAAAAATCCCTAAGGGGGAGAAATGTAATAACCCGATTTAGGGCCTAGTCAGAATAGTGGTCTCGGGTCCACAAAATCGAAGTCAGAGAAATTATTTTATTATTATTATTTTGATATTATAGCATGTTTTTAAGAGTGCATGAAAAATTTGGTGATTGCGTAAAAGGAGTAAGTCGCATAAAGTGCAAAAGTCCTAATTTGATAGCTAAAAATGTCTAATAGCTAGAGAGCTTAAATTGGGGGTCTTTAAAAGGCAATTAGACCCTTTAGGGAGGCATGGCTGGCCATAGGAGACAAATGTGGTCAAATTTTCAAAATTTAGTAGGTTAGGTGGCTTATTTTGACTAAAATAAGAGTAAATAAAGGGAAGATGATATCATCCTATTTTTATATTCTTTCTCCACCAAAAATCAGTGATGGAATGGGGTTTGAAAGCTTAAAAATTTTTGCAACTTATCATCTCTAGAAGTAAGTGATTTCCATACCCTTTGTTGATGATTTTTGCATTTTTGATACCCTTGAAGCATAAGCTTTCAAATGAGGGTACTATTTTACAAAACGAATAAGAGTTTAGAGTTTTTCCATGAAAGGATAGGTAATGTTTTTTGAGCTTTTATGGAAGAAAATGAGTCTTGGGTGTCTTATAAACCACTTTTGTGAAAGGTGTTAGCATGAAAACACCTAAAAGGACCATTTTGCATAAGTTGTAAAACATTTGTTAAATATGTGAAATAGTGAGAATTTGGAGTTACTATAAGAGTAAAAAGAGGTTCGGCTAAGCTTAAGTTTTGAAGAAATTTGATAAAAATTGATTTTCGAGCTTCGGGGTAAAATGGTCATTTTGCAAAAGTCTAGGGGCAAATAGGTCATTTTGCTCAATTATGAATTGTAGAGTGCCTAGATTGAAAAAGTGACTAAATAAGTGCATTTTTATATTATATATCAAGAAATATCAAATCCGAACTTAGATCGGGAGAAAGCCAAACAAATCGACTAAATCGACTAGTCGCTACATTTTGTAATCCGAGGTATGTTGTATGTAAATAATACAACTACATTGCTTATGTATGTGTTGAATTGTATATTAATTAATATAGCATGAATTGCTTGATTTTGGAATTGTGAAAGTATGATGACAATAGAGATAGTAGAATTCCCGATTGAACATTAGGAAATAAATAGGATATTCATGCCATGATGTTTGGGTCACTTGGGTGAGCTAGTGTAAGACATGCCTGGGACATGCATAGGCCACATTATGAGAGCCAATGTAAGACCATGTCTGGGACATGGCATTGGCATTGAGATGAGTGCTAGTGTAAGACATTTCTGGGACATGCTTCAGCCTCGAGACGTAAGGCAATGTAAGACATGTCGGGGACATGCATCGACTACCAGATATGTCAGTGTAAGACCATGTCTGGGACATGGCATTGGCACAGGTATACTAGAACTTGTGTAAGACCATGTCTGGGACATGGCATCTGTACCTGACCCTATGTTTGAGGTTAAACGAATATCCAATAAAGTTCCAAATGGTTCAACGGTGAAAGTATAATTTAAAGTTAACCAGTGAAGTATAACCATGTTGTGAGTGGTACAGGTACCTATATGGTATGTATGAAATGTGAGCTCCATATATGCTATATGAGGTGTATTGAATATTGATGAGTAAGTTTTGCTTATGCCATTTGTGTATTATGATACTTGTTGATGAATGGAGAAGTTATGTTATATATTTATTTATGTGCAACTTACTAAGATTTATGCTTATTCCCTTTCCTTTTTCATTTTCTTATAGTGCCGCCTATCTAGCTTAAGGACCAAAGGAAGTCAGAGATATCGATCACACTATCAATCAAAGCATTCGATATAGTTTGATTTATATTTTTGAATATGGCATGTATAGATATTAGACTTTACTATTTTTGTGTCATTGAGAACTAGCCAAATGTGTTGGCTTTGGTTGGAAACCCTTCATTTTTTATTAAGCCTTGAATGATGGCTAATATCCATTTGATTTGTATACAAGATGTTAGTTGCATGGATAAGTAAAGTGTACAAATGGAATGTTGTTTATATTGGCTGGTGTGGTTGCATGGGATAGTCTTATCTAGATTATAGTTGTTATTATGTAGGTTGTGTAAGTAAGGGTGGCAAATAGGCTTGGTAAATAGCCTTATATTGTCCACATGGGTAGACACACGGGCTTGTGTCTAGGCCTGTGTGATACAAGGTCTGCCCTATGGTCGTGTGAACCAACCGTGTGTCCCTACACGTAAAATTTTCAAGTCAGTATGCATGGTAGTAAACACATGGGGTATTTTGTTATTTTAGCCCATATGCAACCTAAACAGAATATCATATGAATGCAGCAGGTATACATGTAACATCCATAAATCTTACATTTAACACACAGGGGTATTTTGTCATTTTAGCCCTTAAGGGCATTTCGATAATTTATCTTTATTATGGGTTTATTACCTATCTCGGCCTATTAACAAGTCCCCGTTGGCTAAAGTGAACAGGTACTATGCGCCAGGTAGGATTCCAGCAAAGAGGAGGTGTGTCATCAAGACCGCTTAAGTACGAAGCTCTCCCTAGATCGAATCCTAGACATGATTATACCCATTGCCACACTTTAACCCTATGACTTGTCCACAGTCACGATTAATTAATTAATTAAGTTTTATGTCTATTTAAGCAGTTATCAGATACTAGGTCCAAAACCCTTACAAAGCCCAAACAAGTCTACATACATGCATATAGCCCACTAGGCCCAATCTCATTCATATAACTCATTAGGCGAAAGCCACATTCATATGGCCCATCTAGCCCGAATCAATTCCAAGCCATGTAACCAACATGACTAGTTCATTACTTATTACCAAATCAACAAATTCGCATATTTTGGGCCCATGGCTCGTAGAGCCCATTTAGCCCATTTCGGCCCGATTGCCTAAGTACGGCCCAGATCCATGAGATCGCTTGTGGGACTTCAGTCAACGTATCAATTTCCCCCTTACGAGTGTTCGCACACTTCCAAGACTATCGTAGCCAAACTTTCGGCTTTTCAGCATTTCAGCTTTTCGGCATTTCGGGATTTGCCGATCTAATGTGTGTGCAGTGTATGTACACACCTTTGGCTTTATATCAGCTATCACAGGGTAGAAGTACACACCTTATCACCTGGAGTACTAAGCATTCATAATCGCCCGAACCGATATTCAACATTATACTCCATTAGTCACATCCTATTAATTCAAAATAAATCCACTACTTACAGAAGAACAACCTATACTTGCCTTGACTAGATTGATCGACTGCGATCTTCCTACGTAACTCGAAATATGATGTAGTCCCCCTTTCGCATCCAGGCGAAAAGTCCCTAACGGCTCACACCTTACGTTGCTTAAACTTGGGAGCCTCTATCCCAACCTCTCTGCTAGAACCCCCTTTTTCCATCAACTACTACTTAGCCAGTGATCACACTCTTGAATAAGAGGGAGAAAGAGAAATAAATAGAGAAACCATAGGTTAACCAAAGTAATGGCATTGGAAAGGATAATGAAAAATTAAATTTTAAGAGTGTAGAAATGAAAGAACTTAGAAATATTTAACAAAAGCCGAAGAAGATCTAATTCACTTACTAATCGTGACATCGCTTGCCAACAAGAAATCAACCCCCAAAGTGTATGAATCGACTTTTAAATGAACAAGGAAGCAACCGACTAAGTTAAAGAGGGAAGAGGTTGATTCAATTAAGATTGGGAAGAAAAGATCAAGAGCTTGGCTTAAAGAAAAGAGGAGATGAAGGGCTTGAGATTACTCAGGTATTTACAAAACAAAAGAGTCAAGAGGTTGGAAGAAATTTCCCCCAAGAATATGTGACTGGAGCACACAAAAACAACAAATGCCCTTACTTGCCCATACGACACACGTATATAAACCAAAAAAAAATACAAACCTACACTCCACAATCAACTTAAACTCGTCAAGTTAAATTCCCTTTAATTTCTCCAATTTTATCACCATCATATCCACACTTAATCCTTATCCTTATCTCCACCGTAACCTTGATTTTAGCCAACAATTGCATTCAAATTGCTTCCACTGAATGACAATCCTTCCTTGCATTGCACAGCAAAATTGAATTCACTTTTGGGCATGAAACCACTCGAACTCTAACCCTTCAACTTCCCAACACGCTGCTGGCCACTGCACTGCCACCTATCTTGTGCTACCATTCGATCACAATTCACTATAAGGCTTATATGCCTAAGTCTCAGTTTCCTTAAAGAATAAAAATTTAAAACTTTGTCAGGCCTGAGATTCGAACCTGCAACCTCTCAGATTCATAGCATGCTTCCCGCCACTGCCCCCCTAGGCGCTCTTGTGCCAGATTTCCACCAAACATATTTATAAGGCCTAAACGCTAGCTTCCCTACTAATCATATGCATAATAAAAATTTTCACCAAGGCCAGGACTTGAACCCTAGACTTCCTGCTTGCTACCAACGCCTTCTGCCACTAGACCAAGCGTTTCCTTGTGTCAGATTTTACCAGGCCTTATTAATAAGGCTTCCACCCAATTTTACTAAAGCCCTGGATTGAACCCAGGACTTTTTCCACACTACCAACCCTTCCTAAATCACTTAACAATTAAACTAAACATGCAATTATAAAATATTTAAACACATTTAAGTTATTTAAGCTGCCTTTTAACTGATCCCAAACTTAAGGCCCATTACTTCTAGGTCTAAAATTCAGGGTGTTACAATTCACCCTTCAAAAAAAAAAAATTCATCCTCGAAATTTCTAAATAACAGGGTAGTCTTGTATCAACTAACCCACTACACTATCACTGCGCACTCTGATCTTAATAATTTTAATATATATCCAGAACATCCACCTATCGCAAACATTCTCAAACACAGAAAATAAGTGTGAAATTCAGATTCAAGTGTTTTAATACAATTTGATATCTAAGGAAATCCTATTGAACATAAACAATTGATAGATTAAGACATATTGCAGTATAACAGTTCAACATAATTCAGTAGTAAGAGAACTTACTTGGCTCGACGTTGGAGACCCGGTGTGCCACACAATAGGATCTTTCAAAACCACCTCAATATCATTTGTAAACAATTTTTAAAGCCCAAAAACAAAGCCCATTTCATAGCCCGAGTTTTGAACTTGGCTCTGATACCACTAAATGTAACTTCTCAAACCCGGCTTAGATGTTATGGCCGAATCTGGCGTGTCACATTGAAGTATTTTTTGAAAACCTTATTTTCATTGAAAACCCTTCTTTAAAATAAAAACCTTGAGTAAAATCCCAGCCTGTATGTAACACCCTAATTTTGGGCCTAGTCGGAACTGTGGTTTCGGGACAACAAATTTGACGATAAAAATTTTATTTTATTTATTATATTTTTATGGCCTAAGATTTCACATAATAATTTCATGAAAATTTTGTTTGAAAATTTTGACATTCGGGCACTTAATTTAGTCAAAAAGACTAAATCGTAAAAAGTGTAAAAGTTGAGTTCTACATACTAGAGGTGTCCAATTGTTATGAAATTTTAAATTGAGGGTTCTTAAATGGTAATTAGACCATTGATTAATTTCTGGACAAAAATAGACATGAAATTGGTGTAATAAAATATTTTTAAGTTAAGGGGTATTTTGGTAAACTAATAATTAAAAGAATTAAAAAAGGGAAATAAGCCAAATTAGCTATCATCTTCTTCATTCAACCATTTCTACCACCAAAATCCATGGTTAAGGTTTTTTCAAACTCCCAAGCTCGATTGTAAGTGCTCCCTAGCCCCGTTTTTAAAGTTCTTTACATTTTTGAAATCCTAGTAACTTGGTTAAGTTTATTCTAGCAATAATTTAACCTAGGGTTTATATTTGGAAAAATACCCATAGGTGAAATGTGTTTATTTTGATGTTTTATGGTAGATTATGAAGCTTGAAATTGTGTTAAACAACTTTTACTAGACGATTTTACGTGAAAATGAGTAAAACGACATAATCGGTAAAAATACCTAATGTTCATAAGTATATTTTAGAGTGCGAATTAGAGGTTTCTATAGAAGGGAAAAATGATCAGCATGTTATACAACATAAGGAAATAAGATGAAGTTTAATTTACGAGCCTAGGGGCAAAAATGTAATTTTGACAAAGTTTAGGGGCAAAATTGTAATTTTTCCAAAATATGATTTTGGGTTAATTTGAATAATGTGAGTCCTAATTAGGCTATATTTGAAATGATAGATCAAGGAAAAATCAAAATTCGACCTAAAATCAGAAAATATCAGTTGTGGAAAAAATGGTAAAAATGGTCATTTTCGCATACGAGGTAAGTTCATATGATTTTTAATAATGCAATGTGTAAGTTAATGTTATTGCCTTGATATTAAATGAGATGTAAGTTCATGTGTAAATGTGGTAACATAATTGTCTTTTTAAGTAATTTAATGATATTTATTTGATATGATGATTATTATCATGAAATTTTATGCTTTGTGGTTATTATTGAGTAATATGCAAATTATGTGAGCTACTTGATAAATATGAAATGCTACCAAGTATCGGTTCCAACATTTTGTGGAAGACGAGAAAGATGTGTGATCGAGGAAAATCCCGTTTGAACCTTAGGAATAGATTAGGATACACGTGACATGTCACTAGGATATTTGAGTTCCGAACTCATTGAGTTGAGTCTGAGTTCGTGAGATGTAACTAGGCATTCGAACTTGTTGAGTTAAGTCCGAGTCAACTTCTAGATACGAACACCCGAGCTCGTTGAGTTGAGTCTGAGTTCACTTATGGGTGGGTTACATGGTAGCTTGGCTACACATGTATTCCGCAGGCTATTGAGTTTGTCTAGCTGTGGGCATGGCACTTATGTGCATGCATTCCGTATATCCGATTATATTTTGAGTGTTCAACGGGTAATTTGGTGAAGTCTTCATTGATGATCCCAATGAGATAAGCCATTGGTGAGTATGTCTTTGAGTTATGTTACAAGTTGTACAGGTATGTACCCTAAACTTATGTGTGATGCCTTGACATGTGATGCTCTATTGTAACGCCCTGATTTTTAGGATTTTTCGGATTTCTGTGATTTTTTGTAAATTTTGAAATTTTAGTGTTCTGGATATTGGAATTGTGTTTAAATGTGTTAGTGGGCCTTTAGAAGGCCCAAGCCTAAGTTAAACACAGATAAATATCAAGGTTGGATTTTAAGTGAATAGGAGACTTGGTTAAGTGGGCTTTTAAGAAGAACTTCGTAAATTACGACACAAATAAGGCCTTGGTAAAGTGGCAAGGTGGCGCCACTAAGTTCCTAAAAAATAAAGGGCGTCTGGGAAGGAATTAAAGGTCCAGGGTTCAAGTTGCAAGGTAGGCATATTGTTACTTTTTAATTTTAGGCATGTGCGGGGAATGTGATCACTTAAGTGAATTTCGGCAAGGACCTTAGGGAGGTTGGGCCAATTATTTTAGTTGATATTAGGGTTAGGTTCTTTTATTTTTCTGTCCTAGAGAATTAGGGTTAGCCACCTGAAAGCTTTCACTGTTATTCATCCTTTCTAAGTTCTCACAAAAGCCGAAAACGCAAATTCCTTCTCCTTGGTGTCGATTTCTTCTTCCTCTCTTTTTCCTCCATTTTCTTTCTTCCTTTTTTGCTTTTTCTTCTAACCGAAACCTTCTTATCACCTTACTCACCTCCTCTGTCAATCCCATCCTCCACAAAACCTCCATAGCCGATTGCCATAAAAAGCTGAAATATCAAAAACTCACTTCTTGTGTCGATTTCTCCAAGCCAAAATCCTTCAGTTATTTTTGTTCTTTTTGATCAACTTTCATCTTCTCTAAACCCTTAGTATCTGTCAGCAACATTACTTCATAGTTATAGCCTCAAATCGTCATCTTCTTCATCACTTAAAAACCCGAAATACCATAGATTTAGGAACTTATAGCCGAAACTTTAGATCTCCAGGATTCGAGCTCTACTATCATTTAGAGGATAGGTCTGAATCAGATCTGTGTAGAAATCAAAGAGGAATAAGTGGTAAGTGCTCGTCACCTCAGATCTAGTCTTATTTTACAATTTAGAAAAGCCGAAGTCCCTAAAATCTAGGGAGGTTGTCGATTTGAACATAGGGCTTTAAGGGTCTTTAACCGATGATTTCTTTTGGTGATTAGTGCCTTTTAGAGGTTTGATCGAAGGGTTGGATCTTTGGAACAACTAGACTTAGATCTAGTCATCGGTTTTCGGCAAAAAGGTAAGATTTTAAAGGCTTTAGGGGCATGGTTCGAATATGGGTTGCTAAATATTAGGATTGGTTGTTGTGGGTTGCAATCTAAGAATTGTGGTAATCAATTGTAGGACATTGTAAGGGATCTCGAGAGCGATCGTCATGAAACAGTGTGTATCGAACACCTCTCATAGTTCAATTCAAGAAAAGACTAAATGCCAAATTATCAGATTTCGTGGGCTTGTGAGTGTCCGAGTGCTCACAAGACGTTTAGAAATCATTAGATCTGAAATCACATGTGGTAAGTTACCCGTGTCTGAAGTTTAGTGCACTTCGGTAATTGGGCCTCATAGGCTAAAACTAGGCCCAATGGGCTTACGGGCCCATACGGGTAAAAAATAAAAGTATATATAATATAAAAAAAGGCAATAAGTATGTTTTGTTAGACTGTAGAATTGAAACTGCTTAAACAGGTAAACTGGTCATAAAACTTGAATTAAATGGGCTTAAATTGCTAATGGACACTGTAGGGCCCATTAGGGGTTTTAGGGCCCAATGGCTAAAATTGTGAAATTGAGATAAATAAATTACTACGATGACAAATGGGCTAGTAAGGACCATAACATTCATGAGAACCCTTAAAACTGATAAAATTACTGAAATACCTTTATAGGTGGAAAGTTTACAGTTTTACTCCAATGAGCAAAATTACTGATATACCTCTAGGGTTAAGGTTGACCTGAATGCATGTTTGATTGTTACTATTTACTGCATCCCATGTTATTATTATCTGATGCATGGGACTGGGTTATTGATGTAGGAAGTACTGAAAGTGGCTTGACTACGTACTGGAGGCTTTGCCTCAACTTATCGATATCTGAGCTATCTTTTCAGAATGTGGAGTGTAATTTGGGTGGGTTGAGCTATTCCCCACATGGAGTGGAGGGCTGGTACGGGTGGAGTGTAGAGGTTGGTTATAGGCTGGGTTGGGCTTGCATACACGAATATGTTTGTTCTGTTCTGGAATAGGCCTATGGGCCATACTGTTATCTGAAAAGGGGCTAAGGCCCAGTTTATCGTATTCTGAAAAGAGCTTCGGCCCAGTACCCGCGGTTATCTGAATAGGGCTTAGGCCTAGTGGACTTGAGCTGACTTGGGCTTTGGATGGGTTTTCCATATACACTGAGTTTTCCAAACTCATCCGCTTTCTCTTCCATCCTTGCAGGTGAGTCCTAGTTGGTGGACTTGGAGCTAGGCGGGATTCAAAGTGGCCACGAATATTAAATTTCTGGTTTTAAATAAGTTTCAAGTAGCTTCCTTTTTAAATTTCGCATTTATTTTTGATTATTTCTATTTTGGTTAAAGTTGTAATAAGGCTGGTCTATTATTTTTATTTTGGATTTTTAAATTACTTAAATCGTTTTTGACTTGAGATTCACATCACTTAAATTGATTCCTTGAAATTGGTTAACTCTAGGTTTATCAATAATTACTTGTTTCAAACTGACACGATAACAAAACGTCTTCGAAACGAGACTTTTCAAAGTACAACAAAAGTCACATTTTTCTAAACTTTTAACAATCGATAATGGATAGGACTCAAACTAGTGAATTAGAACATTTCCCTTAAAACTTCATTAATGGTTTTTGCAAAGCTCACCCAAACTTTAGTAAACTAGGTAACTTGGTTAGTGGCAGATAATGTGACACACTAGATTCGGCCGTAACATCTAGGCTGGGTTTGTAGTGTTACATTTAGTGGTATCAGAGCCCAGTTGCAACAACTCGGCTGTGGATCGGGTCCAAAAAGGTTTTCAAAACTTTAAGGCCAAAGAGGCTATTTTTTGAAATTTTTGACTTTTGAAAACAAATTTTCTGGTTAAAGGAGATAAATTTTCAAACTTGGTTTCTTTAAATCAAATATTTGAGAAACGGATTTTAAAAAGACCTAAATCTTTTGCGTTTGTCTGAAATCTGATAAGGTGGTACACTGAATCCCCGGCACCAAGTCTTAAGGCTACAAATCTAAGACTGTAGGGTAAACTAAG